>NC_056741.1:1470748849-1470838849 GCF_019279795.1 Protopterus annectens | reverse complement strand
TGAGATGTAATGATAGGGAATTGGTGAGAAGTGGAAGTTGAGATATGTAATAGAAAAATATTGAACAGGAAGCCAGGGACCAGAAGGATGCTACGGGATTTGGAGTTGATTCAGTCTTATGTAATCTTATCTATGCAGCTATCACACTGGTGGTATAGAATAAGTCTACTCTATTTGCTGACAATTTCAGTATGCATGTGGTATTTGGAGACAGTGGTACCCAACTTCAGTCTAACCTGGTGTAAGTTGAAACATAGCATATAGGTGACATCTTGTGTTTTGCATATAAAGTATTGGTTATTCAGTCAGATTTGGACCTATCAGGGAGGTTTCTTGTGTGCTTAGAGTAATACCCCTAGTAGAGATAGAGGAAGCAAATGATCTTACCTTATAATAATACTCAGGATGAATTATCACACACTGTATAATATGACGATGTGGGGTGCCTTGCTATTTGGGGTGCCTTGCTAAAAGATAATAATGTAAATATGTAAATGTCATCCTCTGGCTATATAAGGCTATAGTGCAAAATGTCTTGCTCAGGTCTGAAGGGGTTTTAAGAACAGTATCAGGAAACATCACTTCATTGTGTTTAGTGAGGCCCTGGAATGCATTGATGGAGGGAAGCAGAGTATTAATTTAATTTACTTTTGCAGTAATTGACAATGCAAAAAACAGCTCTTCACTAATATAATGAAATATCTGAGGCATCTGTTGCTTCAAAACTAACTATAAATCTCTGCTTTTCCTCTAATACTGCACTTCTAATTTGTATTTGCATTCCACTACCTGTTTGAATTGTCTGAACTATTTTTTGGTCACATTTTATTGCACTGTACTAGTTCAGCTGTAGCACTGCCCAGTTCCAAGTTTGCTATTTCTGGGTCTGTTTTGTAACATATGTGTATCAACTTCAAGCCACCTTTGTTGGTGAAGGCCCTTCTGCACCCTTGTGCAAGGAGAGTGCTGTCTGGGTCCCATCTAATTGAGGGTGATTGGACTAGAGCTCAGAGATAGCTTTCTTATTGGTTAGTTTGAGTTAAACAGGGTATTTTATTGTCTTATCTAACTCCCTCATTTGCACTAGTTTGCATGTAGTGCTCCATCGTGCATTGCTGCGCAGTGGTGGTTACAGACACAAATGCTTTGTTTGTTAAATTTTCTCTTAGCACTTTGCTTCAGGTCCTTCAGAGGTTTCTCATGGCCTTGCTCAACTATCAGGTGGAACACTAAGCCTAGCCTCAGAGGTACCAACACACCTGTCACCCACTAGCCAGTCCAAAGTGTGACTGCTTTTCCTGATCATATATATTATGGACGGATAACTTCCCATAGTTTCTCCTGCCAGCTTGGTCAACATAGGCATTCTGAGGCAGTGTAGCTACTGTCTCATGTTCACCGACAACCATCTACTCCTAGTACACACAAACCCAATGTGTGAGAGATGCAGCTATATTAAGAACCTTGAATACATGCTCTCTCACACATCAGTCAGTACATGTAAGAATGAGAGGGTTGCTAGCATGCACACCTCACCTCCTACTCCACCCAAATCCACATCACACATACCTACATATGCAGAGGTCCTCAGCAGAAACATACCTAAACACCAGAGACCTCCCAAACACAAACACAAGCACACTACACATAATACTTCCTCTGCAGAATGCATTCGACATTATAGCTCACATACTAGTGTCTCACCGATCAAACCCTTAAGGCAAAACACAAAATTAAACATACTAGTCATAGGTGATTCCATCGAGAGACACACTGATGTCCCTCTCACCAGGATGGATAAGGAAAAGAACATGGTCGGCTGTCTGTCAGGTGCCAGGATACACCATATCACACATGCACTCAAGTATCTCAACAACAGGTACTGTTATGACTCTGTCATAGTCCATGTTGGTGTGAACGACTTAAGATGTACCTCTCTGGAACATGACTGAGCTCTTGAAGTATGTGTCTCAGGCAGGTATGTCCCTAGCCTTAATCAGCATTTTACCTTCACCTAGGATAATGCCTCAATACAAACAGAAATTGATTGACTTTTATAATTGGCTTAGCTTCTGGTGTCATTCCAAGGGGATCCATTATCTGTCAGCCTGGGACAACATGATTGACAGACCTCGATGTTTTGCCAGATATAGTCTTCATCTGTCACCCCTGGGATTTCAGCTACTGGCTAAGGATGTTGCCACCCGCATAGTGCCTTCTTTAGGAAGTGTCTCAAGAACAAAATTTCCAATGTAAAAACTCCTTCTAAAAACAACCTCAAGGTTATGCTAGGAGTCTCAACATAAAATTGCACTCACTGGAAGCTGTCCTCACCTTGGATGACACAGACATTTGTGCAGTCACAGAGACCTGGTTCAAGACTGTGAAGAGCACCTCAGCCATATCAGATTACACCTCCTTCCACCCATTCAGACCTCAAACTAAAGATGTAAAAACTAAAGGAGGCAGTGTATCAAAATTCATTAAAGATAAATACACCTCCAGATTGGTTAATCAGTATGACTCCCTGTAGACATTTCAGGTGCAATTAACTGTTGGTAGGACACCCGTTCAAGTCATTGCCAGTTAAAGGACCCCCTCCATGAATCAGGATACTCACTCTACATATTTGGATCTACTTGAGTCTGTCAAGATACATCCAAATACCATGATTTTGGGCAACTTTAACTACCCATGCATTGACTGGGTAAATTATTCGTGCTCAAACTCATTTGCCCAAAGGTTCTTTGGCTTTGTTAACTCCAATGCCCTGGACCAGCTGGTTGACACCCCCACAAGGGGTGCCAACATCCTGGATCTGGAGCTCACTAATATGGGGTCCCCCACTGTGAGGTCCTCCCTGGTGAGATCTGACCACAAATTGGTCTCCTTTGAAACAGTTATCACACTTAACTCCACCCCAGCAGCAACTAAACTCAAAAAACTTCTCCAAAGCAGATTATAATCTCTTATGGGGTGGTATAAATAGCTTCACTGCACCTCCTTTCTCAGATGGAACTGGAAACTCTGCCGAGCTCTACACCAAAGCATTATACAAACACCTGTACAACTGCATTGAGTTGGCCATACCTGACAGGACCAAAACTAGCTCCTCAAGGACGAGCAAACCTGCCTGGTGGACAACTGCCATTAACAGGTTTCAGAATAAGAGGAAGAAATTGCAGTCTGAGTAAGAGGGTGCAAGCCCTCCTAAACTGGAAACACTCTCTCCCCAGCTTAAACAAGCAAATAAAGACTTCTTGTGAAGTCCTCCAAAGGAAACTATGAGTCCAAACTAGCTTCCTCAACAAAGGGCAACCACAAGGCATTCTATAGTTACATCTGTAACATAAAAGGAAAGGCCCAGATTTGTGCAGAACTGGTAGTTAATGATACTACATATACTGAACCTGTGGACATAGCTAACCTGTTGGCCGGCAGCATCTGTGAAAACTTCACTCTCCTGTCCACACCACATGTACCCCAAGACATCCCTTCCACCTGTCCCCTACCTTGTATATCTAAACAGCAGGTAGTATATGCCCTTTCTAAGGCCATAAATACAACATCTATAGGACATGATAACATCCCAGACTGCATCCTACATGGGCTCCAACATGAATTAGCAACACCATTGGGTACTCTTTTCAGTCATAGTCTAAGCACCATTTTTGTACCAGCTAAATGGAAAACATCCAACAGTATTCCCTTGCACAAAGTTGATGCCTCACTGACCCTGGGAACTATAGACCTATTAGCCTGACTAGCCTTATCTGGAAGGCCATGGAGTGAATCATCATGGACCTTATCAACAAAGATATATGTAATCTCCACACACTTGACCCTACTCAGCTTGGATTTGTCAAAGGAAGATCATGCCTGTTAAACCTGGTGTAATTCTTTGAGACAGTCACTAAGGCGCTGGATGAGGGGAAATCTGTGCCTACATGGACTTAGCCAAGGCATTTGAGACTATTCCCCCCTCAGGCATCATTGACAAACTCGTCCAACTAGACATCAACCCTAATATCATTAGATGGGTTGCTAACTGGTGAACTGATAGAACTCATATGGTCAAAATAGGGGAATCTACCTCCAGCGGCAGACCTGTAACCAGTGGTGTTCCACAGGGATCAGTCCTGGGACCTCTACTATTTGGAATCTATTTCTCCGAAGAACAAACAAAAACCAAAGGTCTGTGACTGACAAAGTTTGCTGATGACTGCAAACTGGGAGTGGTCATAGAATCTCCAAATGATGTCATAATTCTACAAAAGGGTCTTACACAAACAAACAATTGGTGACAAACTCATGGCCTTAAACTCAATCCAAAAATTGAATTATCATTTCTTTTGGTAAAAGCAATGTTCCTGCTAACTACCACATCAACAGCAACACCTTAAGTACACACTCAGTGGTGAGAGACCTGGGCATACAGGTTGACAGCAACCTTACATTTGACCACCATGTCTCCACAGTGGTAAGAAGGGCATTCTATATTGCTCATCTAATAAGTAAGGGCATTACCTCAAGAAAAAAATAAGTTATTACCGCCCTGTACTGTTCCCTCATCAGGCCAATAATTGAGTACAATGCCCCTTTGGTATGTACCTCTCTAAGCATCTGCAGCAATTAGAGAAACAACAGAGGTTCCTCACAAGGAAAATTCAAGGTCTTCACCATCTGTCCTATGGGGATTGTCTGAAATCAATGTCACTGTATTCTGTTTCATACAGACTACTCAGAGGTGATATCTGCTTTGCATATAAGGCAATCTCTGATCCTGCATTATTGGAAATGCTTCATATCCAAAAGTCAAATGATACACGGGTTACTCGCAGTAAAGACCTTAACCTGGTATGTGACATTAATAAAACCTGTTGGAGGGATAGATTTGTCTCCCAGAGGTTACCACACCTTTGGAACAGACTTCCACTTCACATCAAACAGAGCACCTCATTGGCCTTCATCAAATGCAATTTGGACAATTGGATGGGTGACCATAAATTCACCACAGGGGTTCCACCTGTGTCCCTCTTGGACAGGGCAATAGGTGTTGATCATGAAATAAGGGTAAGAACTTGGTTATTCTTGCAAGGGCCCTAGGGCCATTATCATAGTAACTTCCTATGATCCTATGAGTTCCAACATCTGCTTAATTTTTTGCTTGCCTATATGTTTGCCTCCCTTTTATACCCCATCATATCATTCCTCAAATGTGCAGTGAATATCTGTCTGTCCACTCTGGCTAATCTTGTTATAACATCTGTGAAGAAACTGAACATTGTCATTTGTGCTAGCATGTCTGGCTTAAGTTTTGTATATAATTTCAGACTGACCTGTGTATTGTATGCCAGCATGACTAGTGATTATATTGTAAATAGGTTCTTACATGTTGGTTTATGATCTGTTTGTACAGAATGTTTTAAAGACTTAAGCAGTGTTCTTTTCCATTTCTAACTGCACATGTTTGTGAAGAAAAATTCTAAAGGCAAATTGTCTTAGATTCAGCTGATCTGCAGATGATGTCATTGGAATGTTAACAGTTGTTTTGTGTTACTGTCAGAAGATGAAAGACAGGAAGGAACTGTAATAAACAGCTGTTAGTTGATTTTCAAAATATGAAATGAAAATTAGAACTGAAACAGTTATGACAGGCTAGTCTATAAAAGAGCCTGGTGAAGACATTTGGCAATCAGTTGTAGATGTCAGTTACAGTTATCAGTTGTCATTTACAGTTGTCAGTTGACAGCCACTTGTGAGTAGTTCACAGATGTACTGTGCAGTGGATACCCAGAAGGGCTCACCAAGAACTGTAAGCCTGTCCTTGCTTCATTGTAGTAATTTAGTTTAGATCAAGGACAGTGTTCTTTAGTCAAAAAGGAAATTATAACTAATCAGTTAGATCAGTTAGAGTTTTTCTAAATGTTGGATTTCTATCCTTTGGTATTGATTTCATTTTCTTGGTGATTGAGTTCTGTTTGTTTATTGGAAATTACTGTTTTATATTTTTTAATCATTTTACTCATTATTAAATATTTTTATTAACTTACATTGTGGCTGGTCAAGAAGTGCTTTCTTTAGTGATTTGAGAGTGCTTATACTTGCCTTGATAACTTACAGGGCGCTCCGAAAGCCTGGCTGCTTATTTCATTGATGGGAATGTAGCATCCCGCTAACTTTAACTAACTCTTGAGTGAAAATAATGGACTAAAATTATTCTACTAGTTTCTACATACAGTATATGTAATGCAGGAATACACTGACAGGTATGTAAGTTGGTAAGAAGAGTGAAGATTTTACTTCATAATATTGGGTGTTATTCAGGCCTCAGCTGTGGTGTTGTTTTAAGATCTGGAGGCTATTCTAGGATACAGATATAAAGCTGGTTGAGGGTGTGCAGTAGACAGCTGGCAATACTGTAAGAGGTGATGGAGAAATGGGACCAATATATTAAGGACAACGAGGGAAGTGAAGTACAGGAAATGATTAAGAAGACTAGGAAGGCAACCAATGGAGAAGAGATGAAAATGGAAAATATCATTCAAAGCTGTTGGGTGGTATTTGGCTTTATAAGGTGAGGGAAACAAGAAGCATAGATAGGAGTTCCGTGAAATTATTAATACTTATACTGGAAAATATTACTTCATGGAGAAGAAGATGTATCTGTGGAATATGTTGTCATGGTGCTGAAGTGCAGAGACATTCAGACATACAAAGGAAAGACTGAAAATTCTGAATATAGTAAAGAATCACTGCTTAGGGCTAGATGCTCAACATATATTTTTGATGGCATCTTTGTATGTTTGTATATGGTTACAGCATGAAACTAATTGTTTTCCTATTAGATTTGTGCTTGACTGTCAATATACCTGTATTTAAGCCATTTCCACTTCTGAGTTTAAACTGGAAAGTTTAATGCCTTTCATCATACATCTCAACTGTCCCTAATTTTGTAAAATGCCTCAAATTTTGCCTCATATTTTTGCACTGACTTTCATAAAAAAACTGTTTGATTTTCTGTAAATTATAAGACTAGAGTCAGTTGATAATGTTAGATATTAGAGTTTTATATGTCTTATTGTTCAGAAAATATACACTGATACAGAACTTGATTTTATATTAACTTTTTAAGTGAAGCGGAGTAATATTTAAAAAAAAAATTCCCTGATTTTAGGATTTTCTCATCCATTATTTCTAAGATTTCTCCCTGATTCTTAAGCTAAGCAAAGAAGGAAAGAGAAATGCTGCTTATGTATAGCCCACCCTTTTTCAGAGTTTCTGAACTGCTCTTTATTTTTATTCTGCAGTTGGGGTCCAACATGGGAAGCAGCAATTTGACATGAAGGAGACCACCTGTCATTGTATTCCTTATAGCATTGCCTAGGTGAGGAACACTCAAGCTACAGAAAGGTCCTTGAGCCTCCAAAAAAAGATTTTGCCCCAATACAAAAAAGTGCTTCACTGTTGACAGAGTGATCCCCCAAACATACTACAGGGCAGACAGACACACACACGCACATACACACACACACACACACACACACACACACACACACACACACACACACACACACACACACACACTTGAAACAATCAAGATTTAGCTTAGTACATTTTTATTTACTAGTAATTTGCAATCAGATACACATGTTAATAGAATCTCATTTTACCATGCTTAGCTTGATACCATATACATATATTAGAAGAAATATGGGATTGTAAGTCCACAATATTTTCAGACTTGCTTGAGGCTCCTTTGAAACAGGTGCTGGTTTTCCATTTGACAAAATAGCAAAGAATTTACAGAAGATGATAAGCTGTACCTGGCCTGGAAACCTAAAGTTTATTCTAGGATTGTCTCCTACCTTACACCATTTGCTTGTTGAGGTAGGCTACAGATCTGCATAACCTTGAAGTGCAAAATTCAGCTACTGAAAATAGATGGACTGATGGATGGACGGATGGAAGGATGGATGAATGGAAGGTGAATGAGTTTGATATCATGGCCCTATGGACACTTTTGTAATGTAATATGTCAAATAACATTTTGGGGATATATTCATGTTTATAGAAATATGGTTATCGAAATAGCTAAATATTATTATTAATTACTAAACCGTAAAAGAAAAAAAGAAACTATGTTTCTATGATAATTTATCTGGAATCACAAGTTATTATTGTATCTCATTGTGATATAGGAATCCCATTTGGGATGTCTACATGTTTTGTTGCTCGCTGAAACTGAGTAACTGTTAAGCAGTTACTTTACATAAAGCATTTGCAAAGAGCCACAATTTGCAGTGGGTTATCTGATATAACCATCATACTAATGGGGTGAGGAAGGCGGTCCCCTTTAAAAATGTGTGCTTATCATCATCATCATTACTTAACATTGCTTGCAACTACATCATAAGCTTTGCTTTCAACTGGTATCATGTGGTTGAAAATGACAACCAAACAACAGGAAGATGATTTTTTTTGATTACTGTAGGAGCCTACACATTCACTTAAATTAAAAAAAATGCTAGTCTAAGAAACAGCAGCTGAACCAGATTTTTCCATTTGATTGCACATTTATTGCTAGTCTCATTTTAACATTGAGGGTAGAAGGTTGACTGTGTTTGGCAGAATGGATTTATAGCAGTTTCAAGGTCTAATAATTCTATAAATCCCAGTAATAATTCTAAAAATCCCAATTAATGCTGTTGAGCAAAAAAATCTAATTAGCAAAGAGACAACAGCATAAAAAACTTTTGATATTAGAAGTGACATCTGCCTGCTTCAAGAAGAGGACTAATAATTCTATGCTTTACATGAGTTCTTTAAGTAAATTAAATATCATTAAAAGAAATAAGAAGCAATACTCCACTGTGCTTGCTTGAAGTGTATAAAGTACACATAATTAGACTGAAGTGGTAAGGTGTGACAGCAAATGCCAAAGTGCATCCATTCATATAGTTTTTTTTCAGTAAATTACTTCCATCAGCAGACAACTAATTATTGGAGCTCTTCTACAGAAGTGATCCGTTTGTATCTCAGTGAGGCAAGAAGAACACATGGACATTAATGCAAGGTCAACATATGGGGCGTATGTCTACAGATTGTTTGTTGGTGCTCATTAAGAGATAATTACAGTCTCTTGAAAATGTAATGATTTTTGTAGCTGCTGCAACTGATTTATGAAACAAGTAAGTCTTGGACTATTGTCACTGTCCATATGCTTATTCTCCATTCTCCAGTGTGATGGAAAACTACATACTGTTTTTTTCCTTCTAAATTATTTAGTTTTTAATGTCCCTCACAACACCCACTGGCTGAGATACAAACACCTCAACAGGCTCACAAAGGTTATTGTTTTGAGCAAAATAACAACTGACAAGCCTGAGTCAGAAAACTATTTTTTCAGCAACTACATCCTGAAAACAAGCAAACATGACAAAGTTGAACAGCTGGAAAACTGCTTGTTCCCTACAAGAGATGTCAAGCAACAATGGCATTCATAATAGATGCTATAATGTACAAACCTGACATTTTGGAGAAGAGCGACAAGCTTTAGCTAACAGAATAATTCTACACTGCTGGGGGTTCAGAGAGAAATTCTTGAGAATTTGGTTCTGCATTCCAGAGATGCATACATTTACCAGAAGATAAACATTCTTGTACCATTAACAGCAGTCTGCATTGATATATCATTAAAAGTAGTACTCATTCTGACCAGTACATACTTTTACCAACAAATAATAATTCTTAACTCTTCCTTAATTTAAGAATTACAAGCATTTTATCCAGTTGCTTCCCTTTGTCAGTATTTCAGCTGTGCATATTTTAAACAGACAAAATTCAGAAAAATACATTGACTTACATTTAATTAAACATGCACATAGTAACAGAACCTGTACTTGTGTCATTACATAGGAGTATGGAATATCATCAGGGCAGTCATAATTATATTTGGGGTTCTTGGGAGGGGACAGAGGAGAAGAACTCCATTAAGATGAGTTCAGATGAACTCACAGAGTCACTGATGAAAGAAAGAATTTTAAAATATTTAGAAATCAGTGGTGTCAATCCCTACTGTAATTCTGAGACCTGTAAATGAGTCCCAGAATTTAAAAAAAAAATAAAAACCAAAAGCTAAAGGAAAACAGCAAATGACACAGAATATTCTCCTTTAAAGATTTTTTAAAAGGGACAGGCTACCCTGTACATCTCATTGTTGCAGGGGTTGCATCCCCTGCTACTTATACAGCTAACTCCAAGACTACCATACCTTGGAAAAAAAACTGAATACTCAGACATACAGCTCTCTCAGCCTTATTAGATGTGTAATTCCCCATTTTCACATGTTTGGTCTTGCTGTTCAGGCACTTACATTTAAGAGTTGCTGGGTCCTTCCAATGGCCAATGTTTTGATAGTCCAGCTCTGTTTTCAATGTGGGCCACCACTTCATCACAGGCAAAAGCCTCAACATTGTGAGAATAGGCTAGACCAATTCATGTTTTATGGGAAAACTGGAGAATGATGAAAAAGTAGTAAGAAACAAAAGGGGTTGTGCCTAGGTAACAGTACCATGATGAAGTTAGACTGTTTGCAGCAAAATCAGAGTTATATATATATATTTCCTGACTTCAGACTCAGAAAGAGTATATTCTTAATGCAAAAATGAGCACATTCATAGACCCACACACAAACAAACAAACAAACAAAGAAACAAACATGCACAAAGATGCGTGTACATAAATTTGATGGGCAGTCTGGTACACCGCATAGTGTGTGTCTTGAGATGTCCCATCTTGTATCAACATAAGCAGCTCTGGACATCACCAAAGGTAGATGTCATTTATTTTGTCTGCCTGCTGACTTCCTGTTCTTAATCCCATTTTATTTTAAATATCTGTTAGCTTATATGCAAGTGTTTCTGTGTTAATATATTGAACAAACTCTCTGCTCTGCAGTAAGAGAAATGATGCCCAGTCTTCATTCTGTACCTTTTTCTTCAAATATAAACAATTACCTGCACGGGGCTTCTTTAGTCTTTTTTTCTTCAAGAGTTACTACTTTGTAGCACCTTGTATTTACATATTTTTTGTTGCCCGTATGGGCATCAGCATGTTTGAATGGTTAGACTCACCTGGTCCCCATATTTTCCTTTTAACTATTAACTGCATCTCATAATTCTTAGTTAGCCTAGCCTTACCCCTTATTTAACTTTTACTCTAGTTTTATACTCCATTAATTGACTCTTGCTTAACCACTGTTTTTTACCTTTTGATCCTTTTTTTCCTGCAACCAAAATCATTTAATTCTGTTCTAGTATAATACAATTACTCTAGTGAGCTTTGCCTGGTATGCGCTGGATCTTTCTTATAGGCTATTGATTTGTACTTCTGCTCATGAGAGTATGTGCCAGCAGTAACTCCTAACTGCCATTGTATTTATTTATTTATTTGTGCATTCATTAGCTAGGTAAGTGGGCTGAGGTAGGACATACATTTCTTTGGGCAAAAGGCTCAGAAGACATAAAAAGAGAATGCTGAAAAATGATACAGAGCTGATAACTTGTCAGCAAACAAGAATAACATAGGAGCAAAGTCCATTTTTAGTAACATCTGGCAGATAAAACATCCTGTACAAAAATAAATGAGTGGTATTAGTTTGTTTTACATGTGGAGTTGTACTGCTCTGAAGTTCTTGTCTTGTGTTCAGTTATAAGGAAAGGCAAGGGACAGATGAATGAAATGACACAAAGACAAAAACAATCCACAACAGCAAAGAAAGCAAGAGATGTGCCAATTTTACATTAAAACAGGCAATTATTAAAAAGAAAGAAACACCACTGAAAAAGTCTGAATGGGGACAGAGGGCTGTTTTATGCTACGTATCCTATATCTCAACTGTGGTTACTATAAAAATAAGTACTATAAAACACAAAGGTAATACAGGAGGCCGCATGTCATAGGTCCATAGGTGTGTACTAAGCTAATGGCCCTGGAACCTTTACAAGCCTAGCCCATAGGATTACCCCGGCATCATGCCACCTGACATTAGTTCCCAGTGCATCTGTCGAGTAGAGCCACTGGAGTGATCCCCGGGGTGAAATTTCTATTTCCCATCCACTCATCAATATTTCTCTTGAAGAGAGCCAGTGAGGTGCTCTGTTTGACATGTATGGGAAGTCTATTCCATAGCACGGTCAGTCTCTGGGTTATGAACCTCTCCCCCCAGCTTGTTCTGTTGATTGTGGTAATGAGGTTGAGGTCTCTGGAGTTTGTGGTGCAGAGGGATTGGGGTTTCTTTATATGTAGCATTTCCAACAGAGCTGGGTCAGACATGGCTTTGTAAGTCAAGCAGAGATCCCCTCTAAGTAGGCGATATGAGACAGAGAACAGTTGGAGCTTTTTGAGTCTGTCCATATAGGACAATTGTTTAAGGCCTAGGGTCATCTTTGTGAGGTACTTTTGTGGCCTCTCCATTTGTTGCAGGTGTCTATTAAGATACATGCCAAATAGGGCATTGTACTCAATGAGTGGCCTAATGAGGGAAGAGTAGAGGGAAACAATGACCTCTTTCATCCTGGATGCAAAACTCTTAGTAATGACATGTGCCACATAGAAGGACTGTCTGACCACAGTGGCAATGTGGTGGCCGAAAGAGAGGTTGCTGCCAACCTGTGTTCCCAGATCTCTTATAACACCTTCTATGTTCAGTGGACTAACATCGATGTGGTAATTCATGGGAACCGAGTTTTGCCCAAAGGGGATGATGACACATTTTTTGGCATTGACCTTAAGTCCATGGTTCTGACACCAGTCATTGGTCTCAGTGAGGCCTTTCTGCAGGATGGCAACATCACTTGGGGAGTTAATAATAGCTCCCAACTTGCAAATGTCTGTGAACTTTGTCAGCCAGAGTCCCTTCGTGTTGGCCTGGACTTCAGAGAAGTAGATACCAAATAGGAGAGGACCAAGGACCAAACCCTGTGGGACTCCACTCATGACTGGTTGGCAGTCTGACTTGGAGTCAGCTACTTTCACACTGTGAGTTCTATCTGCCAGCCAGATTGCAACCCACCTACTGATATAGAGGTTGATGCCTAGCTTAGTGAGTTTTTCTATGATTCCTGAATGGGGAATGGTATCAAAGGCTTTGGCCAGATCACGGTAGGCTGTATGAACCACCTTGACCTCATCCACAGCTCTGGTGACTGACTCAAGGAAGTTGACCAGGTTGAGCAGGCATGATCTACTCTTCACATAATCAAACTGTATGGGATCCAGAGTTTGGAGAGTCCCTATATCTTTGTTTATTAGTTCCATGATGATGCGTTCCATAGCTTTGCATATCAAACTTGTCAGGCTAATGGGGCGATAGTTTCCAAGGTCTGTAGTTGCTCCTCCTTTATGGAGGGGAATGACTGTAGCAGTGCACCACTTGGTAGGGACAAAGCCTGAGGTGAGGCTGTTATTGAACAGGGCAAACAGGTGCGGTGTCAGTTCACTCTGTAGTTCATGTAGAACACAGCCAGGGATATTGTCAGGAGCCATAGAAGCTGTATTCTTGGCCTTGGACAGTGCTGTTTTAACCTGTGCAGCAGTAATACTGGGTGCCTGGCAATCTACTGGTATTGTGATTGGTCCTATAGGGGGAAGAGGGATAAAGTTGGCACTGAATGTGTCAGCCAGTATATTGGCAATATTTGTTGACATGGTATAGGAGGTACCATTGTGCAATAGCTCAGAGCAAATCTGGGTATTGCCATGGAGATTATTTACATAACTGTAGAAGGCATTGTGGTTGTCTTTAATATCTGGTGCAATTCTTTTTTCATAGCTAACTTTAGAGGATTTGATGAGAGATCTCAACTTTTTGTTGAGGCTGATAAGGGAGTTTTTCCAGTCTTGGAACATCACCTTATTCCGCTTCAGTTTCTTCCTTCTGTTGTAGAGTTTGTTTATGGCAGGAGACCACCAGATTGGCTTCCTTTTTTTGGAGGAGAGCATCTTGGTTCTATTGGGTATGGTGAGATCCATGCATTTGTGTACGTGTTCGTACAATGCAGTGGTGTATGATTCGGTAGTCATTCAACTATTCTCCATTTGCATGGGTGCTATGAAGTTAGCCACCTCTGTTTTTAGGAGCACAAAGTTAGTTTTGGAGAAGTTTTTCATGGTGGTTACCTTTGCGTGGGTGTGGGGGGGGTGTGGATTTCCAAGGTGATTAATTTGTAGTTGGATCTAATTAGAGAGGAGTTGACTACTAGTGTAGAGCAACGGTTGACCATGTTAGTAATGACCAGGTCAGGGATGTTGCTTCCTCTAGTGGGGGTAAGAATGAACTGGTCCAGGGAATTGGAATTAATGAATTCCAGGAAATGTTGGACAAGTGTATTGGTACATGAGTACTTTACCCAGTTAATGGAGTAGTAGTAGTTGAAGTTGCTCAGTATGAGAGTGTTAGGTTGGACCCTAATATTCTTCAGGGTGCTTAGGAACGTGGAGTGTGAGTCTTGGGACATGGTTGGAGACCTATAGCAGGCTCTGACCTGAATTGCTGTCTTACCCAATGTTAGCTGCACCTGAAGTATCTCTGATGCATTATGTTTAAGGCTACCAGTCTGGAGGTGTGTGCATCGTTTATGAATATGGAAACACCTCCACCTTTGGAGCTTCGGTCCAAGTTCTGGAGCCTAAAGGTGTGGAATGAGTTATAGCCTGGTAGTGCAGGGGTGCTTTCTGCTGCTTTGAACCAGGTCTCTGTTACAGCACAAATGTCGATGTTATCCATTTTAATGAGTGCTTTGAGCGAGTGCATTTTGAGATTTAGACTTCTAGCATTGAGCAGCATGACCCTCAGATTGCATTTGTTTGTAGCTGTTATGGTGGTAATTTTGTCTTTGGAGCACAGCCTAAAAAAGGCACTATAGGGGTGGTAAGAGCCTAGGCCAGTATCTGGAAGCCCAGTGGTGACAGATACAGGTCATCTCTGGCAAAGCATCGATATCTGTCAATCATGTCACCCCAGGCAGACAGATAATGGATCCCCTTGGAATGACACCAGAAACTTAGACAATTGTTGAAATCAATCATTTTCTGCTTGTACTGTGGTATCATTCTGGGTGATGGTAGGATGCTGCTCAGGGCTAGGGTCATACCTGCCTGTGCTACATAATCCAAGAGCTCCTCCATGTCTCTTTTCATGTAGTCCAGTGAGGTACATCTCAGGTCATTCACACCCACATTTACAATCACAGAGTTATATTTGTACCTGTTGTTGAGGGACCTGAGTGCGTGCATTATGTGGCAGATCCTGGTACCTGACAGGCAGCTGACTGTTACTTTCTCCTTAGTCAACCTAGTGAGTGGGACATCAGTGTGCCTCAGTATCGAGTCACCTATGAATAGTGTGTTGGGCATGCTGTTTTGCCTTAGGGGCTTTGGTTAAGTGGCACACTGTTTAGGAGAGTTATGTGTCTCATTAGGTTATGATCCACTTTCCTCATTCTCTCTTACTTTAGTAGCTGGGAATATGATGTAACAGCCATACTACACATTTCTCTGGACATCATAGCCAAGGTGGGAGAGAGGTGCATTATATACTGCCACTGCAGAGACATATTATTCAAGATGAACATGATTGAGGAGATGGTATGTTTGGTCACCAGGGAAGTATTATTCCTTGTAGTGCAGTAATATGGGAGATCAAGAGATGGGTACCCTCAATTACTAGGAAAAGAATAACTTTTAAAACAAATAAGGAGATGCATGATTCTGATGATCAAGACAGATGTGGAAAAACCAAATGCTAATTGATTTGTACTTGGATGAAATGTGTTTTCCCATAACAAGGCACTGTGGTCAGGGTTTGCACTTACTGTGAAATACAATGACCCTGAAGCTGAGCATATAATGTTTGGAGGTGCAGGGCTGAAGTTTCCTATGTGGGAAGTGTGCTGGGTTTACCCCCCCCCCCCATCAGAAAAAAAATCAGGTTTAAAAGTGTATTGATCAATTTTCCTTCAACTGGCACCATTTTGTGAATATGTTTTTAAATTCCAGGAATGGAGCCATGATTCTACAAATCACAATTTAATCAACATAACTTAAAGGGATAGGAACAATATTTCTGCATTCCTGTGACTCTGTATAATTAAATGCAAGAGGTCTTCATTGCAGGAAAATATCTAACATATGACTTGTTGAAGGCTTAGAAGCAACAGGCAGACTTGCGTGAAAATTGTTAATTCTCAGTAAATCAGCTGTTTGCAATTATTATATATCAAGCATTGTTCAGAAATTAAGCTACTTGCTAGCAGTTATAACAGAGACTGCCCCATTCTACTGTCTTGTACATCAGAGTATGTGGTGCTGGGGATGGAAACGATACATTCTATTCTGGATGTGTGCATAGTGTGGGGGTTGGGGGGTTGGACTTTTGCTAGTTTTGGTCCCAAGCATAAATAATGCAATAATTTATCAAGACAGTTATATGCTAGGGGTACATATCAGCTTTCCTTTTAACATATAAGAGTGGTATGCTTTGGGGCACTGCTTCATTTGCATAAGTACAATGTGTTTCACAAAAGATGAGAGAATTGATTATATCTGTGAAAAATCTGACTAGACCCCCATTTACATTTTCAGATTTGCATATCCTGTTTATGAACATCGTCCCATGATTCACTTCCCCCCAAAAAATTATGTGCCATGTGAATGTTGTGTGCAACTTAAAAACAGCTCTGCTTCAAAATTATTTTATTGTGTATTGCAACAATCTTATCTAAGATTCATCCTCTGAATAAATTATGAGACATTCCTTAATATTTTACATTTCGACAACTACTTTTGTGATACAGATGAAAATATGAATATGTATCTCAATACACATTTTAATACAAATTTTACTGTTTCAGTTTTCAGACTGAGCTTTAATAAATATGTAGTCAAAGAATTTGGCTATAGTTATTGCCATAATATATTTCTAGTTGTTTTATACCTGGGTAGTTAAGGTATTAATAATCTGAGAATTGCAATAGTGCACTGATTTAGTATAAACACCATACAAAGCATACAACATTTTATATTTTTAGGGCCAAAGTAATACTTCTCAGTCTTTTCTGAATTGAAATTCATCATTTTCAGGGTATAAATTATCCTGTAATGTAAAACAAAGAAAAATAGTAAGCAGGCTATCCTGTAATGTACTATAACTGTCTTTATTTACTTTATTTAGAAAAAATACTTGACAGAGCATTTGTTGTGGATCCCCTTCCCTACATGGTATGTGTGGGTTATATGGGTAAGTTGCCTTCCAATCTTTGGAGTTAAAGGGGCTCCCTAAAAAAAAAAAAAAAAAAAAAAGTATTTTGGTACCAGCAGGGACTCTAAATTCAATGCCTCTTAGATACATTGTATCAACTCCACATATCACTGGAGCTGCTACAGAATTACCATCTTTGTATGAATGACCTGAGAATACAGATTTGCTTTAACCTTGTTCTTATTTTTTATACTGTATGTATACTTTCAGCAGATACACTTAATAAATATAGCACATACCAGTTAATTTGATTTCTTCTTGAACAATGAATGTAATTCAGTTTTAATGATTCAGTGCTGAAAACTGCATAACATGCCTGGACAGTAACATAACATGGTGAGGCTTGAGACCTACTTTTAAATCTGTAATTGTACAGTTATACAAAAATAAACATGGCCAACAGAAACATAATATAAAATTTATAATTCCATACATTGTACCTGACACTGAGACAATGCATTTGAAAACAAAGATACCACCTCTGGTTTGCATGAGAATAGAATTTCTCATTGCATTAAGACTGTTAGCAATATCTATTCTGTTTCTTAGAAAGACAGTATTAGTGGGAAAAAAACCCTCATCTTTAGCAAAAGTGATGACTTTTGTATCAACTGCAATTTTTAACAGATGGTCTTTTATTCTGACTTGTAAATCTGTATCTTTCTCATGCATTCATCAGTGTTAGCAAAATAGTAGCCATGTGGCTCACAAATCAAGTTCACAGGTTCGGAGAGTAAAACTTACTGTCATAAAACATGACCATATAATTTTCATAAATATTTTAAAGTACAGTGCTTTGGAAAGATGTAATTAAAAATCCCATTTCTCAAATGAATGCAATTTTCCCCTAACCCATTAATAAAATCATAGAGATTTCATACATGACATATATACTATTTTGCTATTTTTATTACACTAAATCCTTTACTTTAATTACTGACAAGTTTTGTAAAAGAGAAGTCTTCTCTTCTTTTTGTAATTTTCAGTTCCTAACATGCATTCTTCAGCCAAAGAGTATGAAATACTGAAATAGCAATTTATGTTATTGACATTTAAGACATATTTTTCATAAATACAAACAAGATGCAGCCATTGTTGGGATAGTCACAGAATCGGAAGTTATAGTAATGGACAGGCAGTTACAGGTATAAGATTTCTGTCATTAATAAACAATACTGAATTTTAAAAAGATTTTTGTCAAAACAAGAATTATCCTTCAAGTACTATTTAGCCTCTGCACTGACCTTTCTAAATATAACATTTGGAGAATGAACAATAGTCCATTGCAGTTAAAGAGATTTCCAAAGATGGTAGAAGCCATCTCGGCTATTACATATATAGTATAAAAAGTAATGAATGGCCCAAATCTGGTCATATATCAGGCAGCCATTTGTATTACTCTGTTCAGAGCTTTTACTCATTATTGTATTTTCAGAAGAATCACGGGGTACCAAATGGTATTTTACTGCACACTGGTGCTTGCAAGCACTTTCACTAGTGGACTGCTTTGTGGAGAAAAGTATAGTCTGACTCCTCCCTGCACTTTCTGTTAGCAAAGTATAATATTGCTTTCCCTAAACATTTTCTCTGGAGGTACTTTGCACTTTGACAAGGACTGCAGTTCCTTGCATCTAATCCTGTGTAATTTTAAAGACAACTGCAAGTGGATTGCTTTTACTACATTATTACATTTCACCTCCTGCACAACCCGAAGGGGCTGGTTCGGATATCAGTCATTTGACCCAAGTTATACAACAACTATCCCAGCAGGTTACTCAACTAACCACCAGAATAATTCAACTCGAGTCTGTTCACAAACCAGGTGGTGAGATGAACAATAAAGGGTAGAGCATTCCCCCTATCTTACAATGTTTTTTTAATGGAGAAAGTAGCAGTAATGAAGAACGTGGAACTGATATACAGGTGAGCAATCAATTTTCTGACAATATCACTGCATGGCTAAATAAACTGTTTGAGCGTATATCTGCTAACCGCCCTAATGTAAACAATGATAGCAATGTTACCTTTAATAAATCCCTTGAGGTGTTTGAAACCAGGATTATGAAATACAGAAAGTTACTCATTGAGAACGAGTATTTCCATGAATGTATTAAAAATCAACACATGCCTAAGGGCTTGAGATCATGGAAGTTCTATAATGGGTTGGTTTGGAACTCTAATGAACATCATGAACTTTTGCAGTTATTTGACCGACATGGTTGTGAATGAATGGAAACCATGATCAGGCACAATGTTAAAGAGCAGGAATCCCTACTAAAAGAAATTGTCACTTTAGAGAAAAGAATTAAGGATGATTTATTATTTCCCCACTGTGGTGACAAATACAACAAAATTCTAGCGAAAGCAGACAGAATATCTAATGATGTCAGAACCAGGAAGTTAAAGAAAATGGAACGGGATAGGGTGGATTATGAGAAAGGGTGGGCTAACCCGCTGACTTGGTCCGGACAAGCTGAACGGAGTTCTGGCATGTTTGAACATGACAATAGCACTGAATGCAATTATGTAGAAGGCAATGAAAGGGGTATCCCTTTAGACCAGGCTCCCCTGAGGTGTTCAGAATGCATGAGGAATTGTAACAGTCAACAGCAACAATGGAGGGAGCCGAATTATTGAGGTCCATGGAGACAGAGGAGATAGACCGGAACTGGGATGTACTACTGGAGGACTTGCTTTCTAACTTGAATGAAGGTACCCAGGGACCGGAGATCATTCTGAATGACCAAAGTGACTTTAAACTATATAATTACATGCCTCTAATTTTATTTGATAGAATGTGTGAATTTGAATTTGAACTCGGAAAATTTTTGAACAATTATAACAGACAGATTGAATATAATTTGAGCAATGCTAAATTTGAGTTACTTAGGATGTTATGTCACAATAAGACTTTAAGGGTCATAAAGCCTGATAAAGGTGGTGGGGTTGTGGTGATGTCTAAGGATGAGTATTGTAACCGTATGAATGCTATGCTATTTGACAACAGTATTTATGAGGAAGCCTCCCTTAATATGGTCAATGTCTCATATGCACAAATTGATTATTTATTGAAGGACATGTTTGACCAAGGGGCAATTAACTATGCTGAATATAAATTTTTGAGTTGTGAATTTCCTTTAGTCCCAGGGATTTTCGGGCTTCCTAAAATTCATAAGAACTTGGTTGAACCCCCTTTTAGACCTATAGTTAATGGATCTAAAGCTAAGGTGCATCCATTAGCAACGTTTTTAGATGTTAAACTTAAAAAATGCCTGGAAGCACAGAGATATTTATGTAAAGATTCATGGGATTTTTTGAAAAAGGTGAAGGACCTGACATTTAGGGAAGATTTAATCTTTCTCACCATTGATGTGGTGAACGTATTTAATGTCATTCCCCACAAAACTGACCTTGAATGGTTTCAGGACTTTTTATACAACTCTGGAGAATTTTCTAACAATGATGTATATGTGCTAAGTACTTTAATGAAAGCTGTATTGAAAAATAACTATGTTTACTTCAAAGGGCAGTAATATCACCAGACTTGTGGTGTGGCAATGGGAGCGGCATGCACTCCCACTTTTTCCAACATTGTTATGATAGAATGGGAGAGGAGATTTCTCCTGGAGTCTGAATTTGTACAACACTGGGCCATGAATTGTCATTTTCTTGACGATGTTTTTTTGGCATGGCAGGGACCGCATGATGAAATTAGAAAATGTATAGATTATTGCAACAGGAGTACCACATTTCTTAGATTTACCCACATTTCTAATTTCCAAATAATTAGTTATTTAGATGTGGAAATAAGCAAGGACATAGTTAATAGGAGGTTTGTGAGTAACATCTTTAGAAAACCTACCTATTCCAACAGCTTGTTGCATTTTAATAGTTGTCATCCACTTCATAACAAGAGAGGTATTATAAAAAGCCAGTATGTACGTTTGGCCCGGATGATTTCTGAGGAAGATGATTTCAATGTGGAAGGTGAAAAATTGCTAGGTATGTTCACCAGGCGAGGCTATCCCACATTTTTGCTTCAAAATGTTTTTTCAGAAATTAAAGAAAAGAGAAAGAATTGTGTACTTAAACCTTTTTTGAGGGATACCATGAGAAGTGAGATATAATTGAATCCAAGGGAAAGCCTAGCCAACAATAATGGTATGTTCTCTCATGCCTTTGTCACCACTTTTAGTGTGGAATATTATGGAATAACTGAAATTTTAAAAAAGAATTAGGGTATTTTTTCCTGTTTTGATGGAATAGTAGTACAACTAGGAGCAACCCCTAAAGTTGTTTGTAGGAGGGGTAGAACCATTAAAGATTGTTTGGAATGGAACCCCCCCCACTTGTACTTGAAAGTCTGGCACTTATAAATGTGGCTCATGTTCGCAATGTATGCACATTAAAGAGGGAGATACTCACAGCATTAATGGGAAAACCCTGAAAACTAAACTCTATTGTAACTGTAACACCAAGGGTTTAGTCTATGTTGCTTTATGTACTGATTGTTCGGGATTTTATATAGGTAAAACCCAGAGGCAATTTAGAGATTGCATATATGAACACCAATTGTATACGAGACACCAAAAAGGTAACAATGCTTTGGCCAAACATGCGAGTCAACACTCAGGACACAAGTTTATGTTTTGTGGAATAGATTTTTCTTCTTTCGGCTTTTCCCGGTTAGGGGTCGCCACAGCGTTTTGTGGAATAGATATTGTGTAAAAACATCCAGGGGGGGACCTTGGCAGGATTTATTGGAAGCCAATGAGTTAAAATGGCAAATTAGATTGGCAGCTTGCAGCCCAGCTGGTTTAAATGACTATGCAAGTATTAACTGCATTCTTAAATTAAAATCGTATAATGTATGATAATTATTTTAATATCATTTTTATTTACATTTTTTTATGTGATAGATTGTGGAATGTGTAAGACATTTAAACACTTTGCACAAGACATGGTGTTTAAATCACTGTTGTTTTCAAAAGAATTTCTTAAGGGACTGTTTTAACAATGGGGAAGTTACATTTAATTAGGTTGGGTCAGGTGATCTGTTTTAACAGGATAAAAGGTGTATGTTAGCAATTTTGTTTGATTTTGAGGAAGTCTTTGGATATAACCAGATGAAAGTGCTAAATCTGTGTGGAATTATTAAACAGTTTTTATTGTGGTGCATTTGGACTTTTGTGGTCTCATTTGGAACTTTGGACTAGATTACTGTTTTACGTCTGTCTTGCTGGTTCTCAGTTTATGGCATGTGCTTTTATTACATCCCTTAGTTCTTTGTTCTTTGCTCAGTTGCAGAGCTTTTTTTTTTCTTGGACTAATCCATGTATGTCAGGTGATCCTGGACAGACCGTTGTTGATAAAAAGCATAAAGGGGAATGCAGAATTCCCTTCACCTCTGAAGTCTTTTTTTATATTATGTGTGGAAATATTCAATTCAGTGTTCAATGTCTTAGTCCTTTTCTGTGTAAAGTGTCCCTTATCAGAATGCACAAATGCAGATTAATGTGCAGAGGTCTCAATAATAATTTTAGCAGGCACTGCATATCAGCATGAAATAAAACGCCATTCTCTGCTATGCTTGTATGACCCACTTTGAGATCTGAGGAGTGTGAATGTGCTTACATTTTCATTGACAGGGATCCTCACATCTTCTCTGCAGTCCATTTAACGAAATGCCATTTGAAATGAAATGCAGTGGTTGAAATCACATTTGCCCAGTTTCAAAAACAAGTAGATTTATGCAGATTAGAGCCTTCGTTCCCCCCATGTTGCATGTACTTTTCGTAAACAAACTTGTGCCTGTTGCATTTTGGGGAGGGAAGACTTGCAGCAACCTCATCTGATGAATGCATGCGTCATTTCTTGGTGCAGTATTGACCCGGAGTTTCATACATCTGTGCTACTCCTCACTGACAGACACCAAAAAGCATGGATTCTTTGGGTATATCAGATATCTGAAACCCTCAAATGACTGATAAAAGAAGGGTCTATATCACATTGTCGAACTTTTAAAAGTTCGAACACCATATGCTCGACACCATATATTCGAACTTTAAAAGTTCGACAAAGTAATAATAAAAAACAAAAACACAAAAAACTTACCTGAAGGTTGTAAGCAGGGGGACAAGCCCCCATGCACCCCCCACACCCCCCCACTACTTAAATACACCAACTCTGAGATTGCACTACATTGCAGGAAAGGGAAAGCTTCCCTTACAGAGACCTCTGTTGAAATGTTTGAAGTTTTACAAGTTCGAACATATGGTTTCGACCATATAAAAGTTCGACAACGTGAATGGGACCCAATAAAAAGAATACTTCTAAGCTGTTACTACAACAAAACCTCAAATGACTGATAAAACAAAACTTCCAAAATGTTGCTACAACAAATAATGACAACTGTACCCTCCAGAAACCTTTTATTAAAATAGCACAGCCTTCAAAAGACTACAAGACAAGACTAATTTTGAGTGGTTATATAGAAATAGTTTTGATATGCTTCCATTACAACAGCTAATTTTGATCCAACTTGTTTATAAGAAAACAGCCTTAAGTATTAACTTGACCTCCATGATTAAGTTAAAGTTAAATTCTAAACAGTACTTATCTAGGTACAAACACAGACAAATGTGCTTAACCCTAAGAAGAATAAAACAATTAGTATGATAATGAGCTGGTCCGTAGTCAACAAGGCCAGACAAACTAATCCTAGTTATTTTACAATCACCAACCATCTATAGTAATGAATAGAAATCTGCGTATTAATGTTACTGAGCAATTAGTAACTGACAAGAACAGTCATTTCACTTTTTTGTGACACTACACGGAACACAATAGTAGAAAACTGGAAAGTAGAGTTGAAGATGTAAAGATATACCCACTCTTAGTAAATGATGCATATTCTCAAACCATGTAACTAGACTTCCCAGTCACTGTATCTCAGTATAAACTGAGTTAAATCACCACAACTATCCTGCATGAAATGTAGAAGCAAGCCAAGACCTTCCCTACTCTACTCACAAGAAAAGTGACACCAGTCACAAGAGAATATGGAAGTGAAGAGTGAAGCTCCTTCTGGATTTTCACTGGCATGAATGTAAGCTGCAATGTCCAAATAAATGACTTTAGTACATTAAGTAATTGATATAGCATTCTTACAGACCCAAATTGATCAATTCAAGTGAAGAAGCTGAATTTTAAAAAAAAGCGAAACACTTTGACAAAGATGAGTTCCTCCAATACTTCACAGCAAGATATGTCTTTTACAAATATACATTTTATAACATGCTGCTTGTTTACAAGAACTTTCTCTTACAATAGATCGAGACCATACAAAAAGAGCTTGTCTTTAAGGCAATGTACCTTATAAAATCATTAATACAGCAGTAAGGTCCACAAATAAAAATACATGAAAATTCATTAACAGATAACAAAATGATAGAAGAACTTCAAATATTTTTTTTTTACTCATACAAAACACATGATTGATAAAGATGATGAACTTAAAAATAGGGGAGAGGAGAAATTTGAGATGATGCTATTACCTTTCAAAATGAACTAATACAAATTAACTCCTGGCACAGAAACAGCTCAAATTAAATTCCAAGAAATACAGCACTATCTTCTTTGGGAAACAATAATTTAGTACAATCTGCTGTAGAAATAAGACTTCACTATCTAGTGAGACTGTGATTAGATATTTGGGTACCTGAGTAATAGGTCCCTCTACTTTAATTACCATGTCCTGACCAGAGTCAGGAAATCCTTCTATGTCTCACAGCTAATTGAGTCATCTCTTCTAAAACCAAGGAAGCTACAGTTCCCCTATACTCTGTCCTGCTCAGAACCATTTCAATATATATAGTATACCCTTCATCACATATTTTGCTAGGCATATCAAAGAACTTAAAAATTTACAGTGGTTCATAACGAGGATTTTTGGCATTAAAGATCTCAGATATCAGAAAGGGAATATATCCCTGTTCCTATACTCAGTGTCATATAGACTCCTTAGGGATGGTCTTGGCATCGCTTAATGCACTTCCAAAGATCCTATTATACATGGCCTTCTGTTTCTCAATAAATCAAATGTCACAGCTAACCCTAGAACAAGAAATCTCAGCCTACATCAAGAAATAAATAACACTAGATGGAGGGATAAGTTCATCACCCACCCCGGGATTCATAAAGCTTGCACCAGGTGCAGGCTTAGCTTCAGTGTTCTAATACCAAATATGGCCGCCGAGCGATCCAGGTACGAGCTGTTCCCACGTGCACTACCTGTGTATGCTAAATACCCCATGTGCAGCAGTGTAGCATGCAAATGAAGGTATGTAGTGATCCAGGAAGTGGTGCAGGCGTAGTGTAAGCATGCAGAAATGTAAACCGTAGAAAATAGTTTACATTTTTGCAAACATAAAATCGGAGCCATGACAGCCAACCAAACACATGTATTATACTGTTAATATATGACAATGGCTAAATATATAGCCATTGGCATAAAAAAATGTACAAAATATAAAATTAACATTTAATATATATAGTCACACTATCGCAATGTGGAAGCACAGGGCAGCAGTGCGCAAAGGGGATCGCAAGGAAAATATAAAAATATAGAATAAAAGTGCAATGTAACACATATCATAATTTCTCCATAATAGGCAATGGCAGGCATGCTACACCATACTATGGTGCAAGGGTTGCTAAGGGGCTGTGACAGTGTTATGCGCGGTAGCTAGGAATTAGTAGGCAATGCCATGCAAATAAGAGGAGTAATAGTGAATCACAGATTCCCCACTGGTGTAAGGATGCACCTCACAGTGTAGCGTTATAACACCGAGGTGTGCCCATGAGATAAAGATGTCATCAAGAGAGGGGTGTGTCGCCATTGCTGTAAGCACATTGGAGCATTGCTAAACCGGTTTGCCCCTAGCTAGGCAAAGCTGCAGGATAGGGGTGTGTTGAACTGGCTATGCTTAGCTGAGAGTACACAAGGTAACTGAATATGCATGTGAATGGAGATGAAAATGTGCATAAACCTGGTAAATGGGTTTGTGCAGTGCGCACTGCAGCTGAAACAGGAAGGATATAGGAAAGAAATAAGGAAATGCTGCAGCAGTGAAATTGGAGTACAAATGACTAATTAACACCTAGGAGCCTACAGTGGGCCATTTACAACAGCTAACAAGGCTGCAAGTAGCTACCTGCAGAACAGGAAAGGGGAGGGGCTGTACTGCAAAGAAAACAGTAAAGTGTCAAAGAAGAACAAAGCTGATTTGCAGTATATCAGCTACAAGACACATTTTGCCATGACTGGGTAGGGAAAGTACAAAACAAGAAAGACAGCAAGTGGATGCATGCCTGATAATGGGAGGGGATCCAGGTTTAAAAGTGAATTAAAGGGCAACAGAATAATCAAGGCAGGCAAGCATATCTCCACAGTAAAGGCCCCACACTTGCAGTACTCATTGCAAAACCCATAATTAAGGCACGCTGCAGCTGGAATAGCTAATACACACCGACTGACATCAGCACATCCATAGCACAATAGTATAAAGTGTGAAAGCACCTCACACACATTTGTGTATTCTCATACACTCTGCACCAGTGGTGTATACAGACGGGGAACTTTTAGTATGTACATGTTAGGGGCTGCCATAGTTTTGATCCACCAGCATGTGTTGGAGACTGAAGGTGGTGTGGAGGATGATGCACATGACCACCTCAGGCACCAGAGGAAGAGGAGAGTGTTCAAACCCAGGGTAACCTACCAGGGGCTACATGATCTGGAGATAGTACAGCATTACAGGGTGGACAGGGACAACCTACAGCAACTTGTGGAGCTGTGCCGGCCACGCCTCAGAGCCAGAAAAAACAGAGGGGAACCCATCCCAGTGGATACGAAGGTATGTGTAAGCCTGAGAATACTAGCTACAGGTACAAAGGTTCAAAGACGAACTGGGGATATCATGGGGATCTCACAGGCATCAGCATCCAGGGTACTACACAAATTCCTGGATGCCATGTTACCACATGCCAATGAGCACATATACTTTCCCCGAACGCAGGAGGAGTTGGCCAGCAATATGCGTCTCTTCCACCATGTGGCAGAATACCCAGAGGTACTGGGTACAATACACTGCACGCACATACACATCAAGCCACCAGGGTAGGCACTACATAAACTGCAAGGGATACCCCTCCCTCAACTGCCAGGTCATGTGCAATGCCCAGGGCATTACCATGGATGTGTGTGCTGGCAGCCCTGGAAGCTATCATGACTCCCACATCTGGCATGCCTCACAGCTGTATCAGTTATTTGCCAGGGGGGACATCTCAAATGGCCACCTGGTGGGGGATGCTTGCTATGTACTGGAACTGTGGATGATGACTTCCATCAGAAATACTCACACATCCATGCAGGAACACCATAATGAGGCACACGCACAAACCAGAATCATCATAGAGCATGTGTCTGGGATGCTGAAATCACAGTTCCGTTGCTTGGACATATCTGGTGGAGCCTTGCAGTACTCTCCAGGCACATGTGCCCACATCTTCATAGTGTATGCCATGTTACACAGTATTGTCCTGTGGAAACAGCTGCAGCAGGGACAAAATGATGAAGGCCCTCACAGCCCACCACCATTGCCAAGGGCCCCACAGGCACAGAGGTACTCAGACCATAAACACCCTGAACCAGCCTCAGTAGGCAGACAGAGGCGTGCCCAGTATGCCCATGCTTTGGCAAAGAGGGAATGTATAGCACACACACTGACAGTGTAGGCACCTAGGGACTGTCACCTTTCTTCACCTGCACACACAGTAAAAATGGATGGCACACACATAAGACTACCTGTAAATTGTCATGTATCGGCAGTCTACTGTGTGCATCCAACATAGGTAGCCCTCAACTATTGCACACACAACTGCCATTGGCACAAGGTAAGTCAACACCTGAACAGTAAATTCAGCTATCAGCATGTGCTGATACTGTATGTATAGATTTATAGGTAGGTACTTGGCCAACTGCCAGAGGCCATTCATAAGCCCAGCCAAAATGTGTCGCTTTTGCCACCCCATTGATTCATTAACTGTCCCTCTGTGGAGCAGAGCCAATGGCAGGATCCCTGGGGTGCATCTACTGTTCCCTATCCACTCTTCAAGGTTTCTCTTGCAGAGTGTTAGTGAGGGGCTCTGTATAATGTAGTTAGGGATGTTGTTCCAAAGTATGGGGAGTGTCTGTGACAGGAATCCATCCCTCCAGCATCTTCCAGTTATTGTTGTGGCATGGTTCAGCTCACTACAGTGTGTGGCTCACTGTGACATGGATTCCCATAGGTGGAGCATATCCATTAAGCCTGAGTTCGACATGGCTGTGTTGGCCAGCAGAGATCATCTATGGGTAAACAAGATGCCACTGAGTAAAGCAGTAGTTTATTCAGTCTGGCTGCATAAGCCATATGTTGGAGGCCAGTATTCCCCTTGGCGAGGTACATTCGTGGCCCTCCCAGCTGTTGGAAGCCTCTTCTGAGGTACATCCCAAATGGGTTATTGTACCCTATAATGGGACTGATGAGTGATGAGTAAAGGGGCACTATAACACCAGTATGTCTAGATGGGAACCCTTTAGTAATCAGATGGCCTACATAGAAGGATGTCCTAACTACTGTGGAGATATAATTGTCAAAGGGGAGATCACTATCTACCTTAGTCCCCAGATACCCCATTACCTCATCCATATGAAAGTGGCTGCCACTTATGTGTTAATATGTGGGTGCTTAATTTTCCACAATGGAATGACCATGCAGCTAGTGGCACTTGGCTGGAGGCCATGATGTTGACACCCTGTGACGGTCTCTGTGAGGACCCTTGAGGGATGTCTGTGTCAGCTGGACTATCAATCATGGCTCCCAGTTCGCAGTTATTGCCAAACATGGTCTGCCGTAGTCCACCTGTGTTTGCCTGTACCTCTGAGAAGTATATGCCAAACAGTAGGGCTCCCAGGACTGAGTCCTGTGGGGCACCAGTCATGACTATTCAAGAGTTGGACCTGGAGACAGCTAGTCGTACCACGTGGGTTCTGTGTGTAAGCCTGTTGGCAACCCAACCTGTGATGTATGGGTGTATGTACAGGCTGGTGTGTTTATCAATAATACCTGAGTGGGGTATGGTGTCAAAAGCCTTGGCGAGGTCCAGATAGTATGTGTGAACCACCTCCCTCTTCATCTAACGTCTTGGTGACTGCATGTAAGACGTCAAACAGGTTCAGTAGGCATGAACTGCACTCAACCAAGCTGACCTGAGTTGGGTCACGTGTTCGGAAGTTACCAATGTTTTTGTTAATGAGTGCCACGAGGATGCAATCCATACCATTGCAGACCAGGCTAGTCAGGCTTATGGGGTGGTAGTTACCATGGTCAGTTGTGATTCCACCTTGATGGAGTGGAATAACCATTGCCACGTGCCATTGTATAGGCATATAGCCTGTGGAGAGGCTGAGGTTGGAAAGCTTAATTAGGTGGGGGGGGGGGCAGGTTGTCTTGTACAGTTTGCAAGATGCAATCTGGGACAACATCTGCCTCCAGTGACACTGTGTTCTGCTGTTAGAGAGGGCCATTTCCACCTGTGTGTCTCTAATGTGTGGGATACTGTACCTTTTGGGTAGTGTTGTGGGCTCTTTAGGGGGTGAAGTATGCACTGAATGTATCTGCAAGGATGTTGGCGATATCAGTAGGGTCAGCATATTTTGTGCTATATTTCACCAGCACAGTGCAAATCTGTGTGTCACCACTTAGATCCTTGACATAGCCAGAGATGGCTTTGTGGTTATCTTTCGAATCCTTGCGTATTCTCCTGCTGATGTTAGCCTTGGATGATGTCATGAAGGACCTATGTATCATACTAATATTGGTCACAGATGTCTGCCCTTTGTGGGATTTGCTGTTTGTCTGGAACACTGTCCTACTTCTGTAGTATAGCCTGTTTATTGCAGAGGTCCACCAGACTGGTGTCCTTGTCTAGAAGGAGTGAGTCTTGGTTTACCAGTGATGGCACGATCCATACATCCATGTAGGTGCTTATAGACTGCATTTGTAAATCTGTCTGTATCTTGAGCAGTGTTTCCCCTTAGCGTGGGGGCTGTGAAACCCCCCACCCCTGTCACTAGCAGTGTAAATTTAGCTGTAGGAAAGGTATACACTGTGGTATCCGTGGGTGGGGGAGATGCTTGGGTGTTAAAACAGTGAATAGTTCATGGTCAGATCTAACCAGTGACTGGGTAACCTCTGCTGTAGTGCACCTGTTGCCCACATTGGTGATGACCACTTCTAGTATGTTTCCACCCCTTGTTAGGGAGGTTACCACCTGATACAGGGCATATGAGGTGATAAATTCCAGGAAGCGCTGGGCCTGGAAGTGAGTACTGGAGTAAGTTCCCCAGTTAATGGTATGGTAGTTGACATCGACCAATGCCAGGGTGTGCGTTAGGACTGTCATGTTCTCCACTGTCTCCAGGTAGGTGGAGTGGTGGTCCTGGGTCATGGAGGGTGATCTGTAGCTGGCCACAATTTACATTGCAGTTCAGGCTGATGTTAGCTGCACATGAATGATCTCAGAGGTATCATGCTACCCCACTAACCTGGAGGTGTAGGTATCCCTGATGAATATGGATACATCCCCCTCCATGTCTGTGTCAATCCATGTTCTGTGGCTGAAATGTGTGGTATGGGTTGTAGTCTGGTAGTGCTGGTGTGTTCTCAGGAGCCTTAAGACAGATCTCTGTTACTGCACAGATGTTGATGTTGTCCATCCTGAGGAGTGCTGTGAGTGCATGCATGTTGTGATCACAACCCCTGGTGTTGAGTAGTATAACCCTCATTGATTCCACTATTGTGCTGTTTATGGAGCTGGTATTCACCTTCAAGACTCTCCAAAATAAGGCACCATGGGGGCGCCAATAGCCTTGGCCAGTATTCCAAAGCCTAAGGCTGACACATAGGCCAGTATGGTATTATTGCATGCTTGTTTCCCATCTATGCTTGTTTTCATCTCTCCTGTAGGTAACCTACTGGTAAGCAATAGAAAGCCTTAAACTTATACAAGTCTTCTAGCTTCCAAGATAGGCTTTTGGAGTGACTAAGTATCACTGTTCTGTATGTTCTTGCTGTACTTAACTGTTTCCTGACTACATGGTGATTTCACACTGTATATTGTGATCTGAAAGTCTGTTTATTCACATATTATGGCTGTGATGGCCTGCACTTTAGAGGTTCACAGATAGCCTACTACCTATCTGCTCAAAGGCAATTAGATGCATAGCTACAGTGTGTTGGCTTTCTCCGCACCATTGATGAAGTAACTGAGCCTCTGTCAAGCATAGCCAATGAAGCAATTCCAGGCAGAGTTGCTGGAAGCTGTTGAAGACTGGGGTTCTGGAGGGTGATAGGGGCACTTAGTGATCTAAAGAGGGCTTGTTAATGTGACAATTCAACACCATTCAATTTCCCCAACAGGTCTTGCAGCTATCAAACTGGGCAGGCTCCCCCACCCCCTGGCTGTATGGTTCTGGGACACATGATCCCAGGGGTGCATATTCTGTTACCCATTCACACAACAGGGTTTCCCTTGAAGTGTGTCAGTGAGGGCTATGCCTAATGTAGTTAGGAATGTAATGTATTGTCTCACAGTACATTTGTTATATGTTGTTATTTCAAGAGTAAGTGAAGCTCAGTAGGTTTGGGGGCCTCCGCCCTTTGCTTAGCCTAGCTTACACATAGAAATCATCTAAATAGGCGGAAGCAACGTTAATGTCACCAGTGTAATGGTTACAGAATCTGCATAGTATCTGTGCATTCGTGGTCCCAATCCCAATAAAGGCGAGGATGTTTATCATGTTCAAAAGTATACCTTAACCACAGCTTGCATATATAGGTAGTAATCATCTGTATAATAAACATTCGAAACACCCATATAAACCCATGTGTGATGGAGAGTACAGTCAACAGAGAATGTAATGTTATGTAAGCACATAGTGAGATGTTACTTCACTGACATGTAAATATCCTGAGTAGTTAGCGGATGTGGCTGTGTTTGCGCGCACAGATTATACGTTACAAACTTTGTTTAACTGTGTTTAACCGCTGCTATAATGTCACACAAACAATTTTAAGCAAGCTTACAACTGCTGTTTAAATGAGCCTTATTCTGGAGTAATATGTAGGTTATATATTTATATATATATATATATATATATATATATATATATATATATATATATATATAAATATATTATACATTTACATCAAAAGCGATATATATATAAACATCTATGAACACACTTCATGACACAGAAGCACTCCAAAGAAATTGGAGTGTACACAAAATACATGCAGCTCTGGTATTATAGCTATTAATATTAACCTAATTCACCATAGAAGAGATGGTTGTTGTGCATGTGAAGATTGGGGTGGGGGAGGAATGATGGGTAATGAAATCATGCATCAAGGATGGCCTGAGTCGAATGTTCAATAAGTGAACTGGAGGGATATATATGGAGTATGGGGACAATATAAAAAGGACACAAAACAAGAACCTTTCTCATTCATAACACACCCTGTCATGTCACATTGTAACACCTAATTTCACAAACATATGAACATTGACATGTATCAGACATATGTACACCAACTGACTGTCACATTTGTTTTCAGTAGTGAGGAATGCCTGTAGTAAAATGTATATTATAAACACCATAGCATTTGCACATATCTCAGATGCCTTAGTGGTAAAGTCAGTGACTGTGGTGTTCATGGTCCCGGGTTCAAGGCCTGCAAGTCCTGTTAAGTTATTTTCAGGGCCAAAATAAGGGCTGTTGGATTAAAGCGCTCTTAAGCAGTTGTGAGTAGGTTTCCATGGGTTTGCGTGAAGGTAAGCAGTGCTGAAACACAGTAAACGGAGAAGCACTTGACAGGTTTAACCTTTGCTTAATGTCATGCAGACCAAGGGCAAACCTGCTTACAACTGCTCAAATGTGCATTATTCACAATTTCCCTACCAGTGCCTACTCTGAGAGGTAAAATAATGACACCTTCCAGGATTAGAACCCACAACCATGTACTCTATTCTCAGTGTAACCTAACACTAAGCTACCTGGGATGTACCTATCCCAGTTGTGTATGCAGACAGGTTAAAACACAAAAGGGAGGAATGTGTTGAAATAGGACAACCCGCCATATACCCAATGAAAGGTGTATGCTCATATATAGATATATAGATATGTAGAGAGAGAGAGAGAGATACATACAGCCATGCTGATATATACAGATCTATATATATATATATATATATATATATATATATATATATATATATATATATATATATAGATATACAGATAGGTTAAAAACATTTACACATCTATGGAGGTACAGATAAACATATGCAATAATATATATAAAGAATAAAAAGTATAGGAGCAAACCAAGGCTTGTAAAAAGTAACACCATATGAAAACAGCAGTCCAAAAAGCTGTACCAAACAAGAAACTCCTTTTGTTATAAATCCACACAGGAAATTCATAAACCATGGAATTTATTGGTAACAAATAGGCAAACGCTTTCACCCTTTTGGGCTTCCTCAGACTTTTATACATTTTCATTAAAACTGAGGTCAATATATACTAATTAAAACATGACATCACTTCCTATTCTAAATTTAAAAAGCTATTTCATTGTAAAAACATATAACATTTAATTACATATATAATCTAGTAAAAACAATCAAAACTGTATAAAATAAAGAGGAATGAGTATCACATGGGCTGTGTATAAAATATATTTTGTAAATAACAAAACGTACAAACTTACCTAACTGTGAGCCTCCTATTTTTGAGAATAGGTTTAAAGGGAATCTTGTCATTTAATCCAGGCCATCGATCTGCTCTAAATCTGATGATCCATTTTAATTCCATCCTCTCCATGTAGTTCTGTACAACCCCACCTCTAATACTGGGAGTGTTGACTTGTATAACCTGAAACCTAAAACTATGCTGGTTGTCGGTTTCTAGACATGTTTAGATAGGGCATTACAGGTCGATTGTGTACGGATATGATAAAGATGCTCCCTAATCCTCTCACGTAGCCGTCTGTCCATTTTACCAATGTAAAACACCGGACAGTCTGTACATCTGGCTAAGTAACTTGTTGCGTATTGCAGTCAGCATGTACCTGAAATCTGAAACACTGAGATGTGGAAGGGTGTATAAAACAAGCACCACTTTCTAGATATTCACAGAAATTACAATAGTTGCATGGTAAAGTGCCAGTGGTAAAATTATCATTCACATTCCTATTCGATACCCTAGGATAACACAGTAACCTATGTAAGTTCAATTTATTCTTATATATAAGTTTTGTCAGATCTGAATGATAGGCTACTACAGAAATCCTATAAAACAAATGAAGTGAATAAGTATTTTGAAGTATTCAATATGAGAGAAAATATAGCACATCCTTATTTTTCCCATCAACCCTCAGTGGAGATTGCCCCCTCTCCCATAAATACTTTTAATGATTCTATAGTAAAATTATCCATCAACTATACTCAAGATATTAACAGAATCAAAGAAGTATTTTTCAGAAATTTGGGAATTTTGCAGGTTGACCCACAACTTAAGGAGATAGTGGGGGAGAATCCTAAACTTATATATAAGAATAAACATGTTCTAGAAACCGACAACCAGCATAGTTTTAGGTTTCAGGTTATACGAGTCAACACTCCCAGTATTAGAGATGGGGGTGTACGGAACTACACAGAGAGGATGGAATTAAAATGGATCATCAGATTTAGAGCAGATCGATGGCCTGGATTAAATGACAAGATTCCCCTTAAACCTATTCTCAAAAATAGGAGGCTCACAGTTAGGTAAGTTTGTACGTTTTGTTATTTACAAAATATATTTTATACACAGCCCATTTGATACTCATTCCTCTTTGTTTTATACAGTTTTGATTGTTTTTACTAGATTATATATGTAATTAAATTTTATATGTTTTTATAATGAAATACCTTTTTAAATTTAGAATACGAAGTGATGTCATGTTTTCTTCTTTCGGCTTTTCCCGGTTAGGGGTCACCACAGGGGATCACCTGTCCGCTCATGATTGGCAATGGAGTTTTACAGTGTCAAGTTGCCTGCCCGGCACCCAACCTTCCACAGAAGGCACACACACATGCACTCACACCTAGGGCCAATTTAGAGTGTCCAATCCACCTAGAGCATGTCTTTGGGATGTGGAAGGAAACCGGAGCACCTGGAGGAAACCACACGAACACAGGGAGGACATGCAGACTCCACCCAGAAGACACCCCAGCCAAGGATTGAACCAGGAAACCTCTTGCTGTGAGGCGACAACACTAACCACTGCACCACTGTGGCCGCCTGAAGTGATGTAATGTTTTAATTAGTATATATTGACCTCAGTTTTAATGAAAATGTATAAAGGTCTGAGGAAGCCCAGAAATCTGAAAGTGCTTGCCTATTTGTTACCAATATATTCCATTGTTTATGAATTTCCTGTGTGGATTCATAACAAATGGAGTTTCTTGTTTGGTACAGCTTTTTGGACTGCTGTTTTCATATGGTGTTACTTTTTACCAGCCTTGGTTTGCTCCTATACTTTTTATTCTTTATTATTCAGTGTTTTTAAGTTTTAGGAGCATTTATTCCTTGGTCGCTATTTTTCTGTTGTTTTTTGCAATAATATATATATCTATTAACATATACACACACACACACACACACACACACACATATATATATATATATATATATATATATATATATATATATATATATGTATGTATACACACACACACACACACACACACACATATATATATATATATATATATATATATATATATATATATATATATTTACACATACATACATGTGTGTAGACAGCATCTGAAGTGTTCATATCTGAGTATAACATGGACCATAGCAATCACACATTCCGCCCCCCCCAAACAATATGAACATAACATATGAAGAGTATATGCCAATACACTATTATAAATGTGTTCTATGGACACAGGCACCAACACAACTGCAATGACTGCAAATATCCATGACAGAAATACACAGACAGCTTTCATTTTCAAAATGTATATTACATTCCGATGTATTGCCAAAAGAATTCAAGGACTAACAGTACCTGCATGCTATACAGGAAGCATTTAAGATGACTTTAATGAATCAGCCTGTAATTACCATGTTCACATAGGGAAAGAACACTCACACACATATAGGCATCATATAAAAGGGGTTCCTACACACCTGCATGTGCTATGTACACCCACCAACATCTACCCCACAACCAAAATAATTACATCAATACATACTGTCATACCATAACCAATTATTCAACTAGTGTACAACATCTGCTGAAACCTTAACATACCTGGACACAGACATACTAACATGGCCCTATGTGAAATAGTTGCTGTTATACAATTGAACAGCTGTTGATGTAACAGGGTTTGTATGAACTAATCCCATTTCAGAGGGTTGAAAGGTTCGTACACCAGGAAATGTTACAGAGTACTGATTATCAGCACAGTATGATACACAGTAACACCAAACTAAATATGTCTGGAAAGCACACTGTAAACCCCCTAACATAGGGTTGGGAGGGTGGCCTAATGGTTAAAGTGTTTACCTTGCAAGCACAGGGTACAGGGTTTGAGTCTCACAAGGGATAATTGGCTAGGCTTAAAATGGCTCAGAAGGGCAGTTAGCTTAGTACTAATCTATGAACCTATCTATCTATGAACCTATGCAGCCTTGAGCTGGTCAAACACCCTGGCCAGACTGAAATATATGCAGAAGTATTAGGTACAGACAAACCCTGCACATGTAGCAATGTTCAGAAATATAACAGCAGTACTCACATTTAGACCAAATCCTCTAGGCATTACACACAATATATTACTGTTTGTATCCATACAGCTGTTGCAATAGATTCCAAACAGCACTTCCAGGCTGTCTTACTCACAAGTAAAAAACAGCAGCAACAAACTGACTAATGCTCCACAAAAAGAATAAATCCACAAACTTGCAAGCTAGTAATGCAAACTTTTTATTTTATAAAGCGCTTTTCGTCTGGCTCAATAGCTAGACTTCTTCAGATGCAATTAAATATTCAAAACACAATATATAACATGAACATCAGTCAGCTGATCCGCCCTACTAATTAGAACAGCTGATCAACACCAACCAATGCATATACATACCCTCACAGCCTAAGCCAAATTGCCTTCATTTATCTAGAAGTAGATATAATTCATGGTATGTGTGTTTAATCCATTTTAGCTTAGGCTGAGAGGGTATGTATATGCATTGGTTGGTGTTGATCAGCTGTTCTAATTAGTAGGGTGGATCAGCTGACTGATGTTCATGTTATATACTGTGTTTTGAACATTTAATTGCATCTGAAGAAGTCTAGCTATCCATTCAGACGAAAAGTGCTTTATGGAATAAAAAGTTTGCATTATTAGCTTGCAAGTTCATGGATTATTCTTTTTGTGGAGCATTCCTCACAAGTAAGGCAAAGGGACAACGCCCAAGTGGAGTACTCAGTTATACTCCACTGTAGCCATGGTATTGGCTAAGGCAGTAGCAGCACAGCTGATGTGCATGTAATTAGCTACTTAGGAACACCAATTGGTTATCGGGATAGCACATGTTACTGATCTGTAACTATAACAGGTTGCCTTGTCACACATTCAAACCATCTGTATCTACCTGTAGGACAGTACAACACACTGAAAGGCAGACCAAAAACGAGTATTATACCAGTCAATAACACCTCCACTTACTAAGAAGGTATGTATAACATGTAGTATGTCTGTGTATGTAGTATCTGTTCTGTAAGAATTACAGTGTAATCAATAGATACAGTGGAAATAGCTATCTTGTAGCAATGTATTGTTGAGCAGTAGTAATACTTGTAGTATTCTATGTGTGTACTGCTGTAGATCACAAGGCAAACTCTGCATACACATGAAGTGATGATATGGGCTTGGAACTCACCATTTCGCTTCCAGCCACTGTCAGTGTCAGGATTGGTACAACAAGTATGTGCTATAACAGGGGATAGTATATGTCGATAGATTGTAACAGTCAACATATGTATGGGTGTATAAGTAAGATGAACATGTCAAAGGTGGGCTTACTGTGCAAATATGGTGTGCATTGTGGAATATTGTGCCAATAACTGTGTAATGCACAATATATTAAGGCAGATCTGTATTCCATTCTCCATAGTAGTTCTGCTATGTTATGCAAACAGTAGTTATGTCTATTGGCACTTACAATACTCAGTAACAGGACACATATCATTAGTATTCATCTGACAGTTTAGCAGCATGATAGCAAAGATAATTGGAAGAGCTAGGTAACTATCCATGCACATGACACATGTAATATCCACCTCTCTAGTATCGGTTGCAAGCAACAACAGCTGTGCATGTGTACATGTTATGCAAATGTGTAGTGACCCTTGTTACAGGGCTGGACCTCTCTAGTATTGTTTGCAAACAATAACAGTTGTGGATGTGTACATGTTATGCAAATGTGTAGTGACCCTTGTTACAGGGCTGGACCTCTCTAGTATTGTTTGCAAGCAATAACAGCTGTGCATGTGTACATGTTATGCAAATGTGTAGTGACTATTGTTACAGGGCTGGAGCTATCTTGTATCGTTTGCAAGCAATAACAGCTGTGCATGTGTACATGTTATGCAAATGTGTAGTGACCCTTCTTACAGGGCTGGTCCTCTCTAGTATCGTTTGCAAGCAATAACAGCTGTGCATGTGTACATGTCATGCAAATGTGTAGCGACCCGTGTGACAGGGCTGGGCCAAATGGCTATTTGCGCACCTACATAGAGTGGATATTGAGAACAGAGACACACTGGTTGAACTACCAGGTTTGTGTAGCCTAACCTCTCATTGCAAACCTAACGGCTGCTTGCACATACTGTATGTAAGGTAGTGCACAGTACTGGTAATGAAACAGGTTGCATATCATCTTTAACTCCAGTGTAACATCTGCAGTAGGACTGTAAGATGTAGGAGACTGCTGCCCATGTGTAATAGCCGCTTCATAGGTGATGGCTTACACTATCTGATTATATCCTGATCATGTTGATAGTGGCATCAGAGTCTATTGATACATGACTCTGTTTGGAGAGTGGATGTCTGTGCCCAACAGAGCTCATGGTCCTGGTGGATATGTGAGTATATACCCAGAGAAGGAAACAGACCTGTAGACACATGCATCATCTGTAATCAACTAACAGGATGTGATGTGCTCCTCAGAGGAGGATTGCTGCTAAAGGTAGCTGCAATGTTTCCGTAATAGCCAGTGTTATCACTTCCATAACACAAATATTTACATGTGAGCATCACTGTCTAAAACATCTTCATAAGCAATAAGTAAACTATATACGGTACTTGGTACTTGTAGTACTGAATGCTCATACAGGCATGTCCACTAGTCAGCTACTGGTGTTTACTAATGTCAGCTGTGTGTATGTGGCCATCCTGGGGGAATGTAATCTCTATGCCATGTACACTGCCAAACCCACCTAACACCACACCCCACACATTTTGTGGGATGCAGCAACAGGGGTAAACTGGAAGGCAGCCCAGTCTACAACCATGACTGGACTGGACAGTCATGAGGTGTAGGTTAACACATGCATCTCATCATCACAACCAAAACATACCCTTACAGTAAGGACACCCACACACACTACCAGAAATCACACACATTCACAGACGCTTCTAAGTATCTGGCCAAACAAGTTACCTCCGAAGCTGGCAGAGACAGACAATGAAATACACAAACTGTATGACATAGTTTGCATAATTGTGCCACACCTCAGAACACGTGGCCAGAAACATGCCCAACAGTACTCATTTGTGAATGCAAACTTTAGCACTATGTTACACACCAACCTATACGAGGGCATACATACTGACAGCTGTCTGTCTGCCATGGTTAGCCACATACCCATACACTCAGACCACCTTTTGAACTATACACATGGCTCTGGCATATTCCATGTTGTTGTGCAGGACCTGTGATGCAGTAGCCTTGACTGCATGGAAACACATGTAGGAGCTGTCAGGTCTTGTAGCCCATGCAGGTATGTCTCAAGGCATGGGTAGCATTCTGCCATTAGCCAGAATGATACTGCAGTACAGGGACAAAAGGATTGTATTCCACAATTGTCTAGTGTAGTGGTGCAAGTCAAAGGGTATCCAGTATCTGTCTGTCTGAGATAACATGGTTGACAGACCATGATGCTTTGACAGACAGGGAATGCAGCTGTCACCCCTGGGAATCTTGATACAGCCTAGGGCTCATGCTTCCCCTATAGTGCCTTCATCATGCACAGTTCAAGTGAAGGTCCACTGCTGTTACAGGGACAGCCAAGCAATAAACTGTGGGTCTTGCTACACAATGATACATGTCAGAAACACTATATGGACACACATATGTCAAACCCTAACATGGAGAACATACCTGTGCAGTGGCTGACACATGTTTCAACGGTTCGGAGAGCACACCTGCATGACCATGTTATAACACATACCTCACCTCTTGCCCATTATCCTTTATTGGAACACACAAGTATTCCTGAAGGATATGCACACCCCCATGCTAATTGCACTTGCATAACTTCAGATGCATTATGCTGAGCAACTACCTTTGTACCAAAGTGGACCTCAAATTGCACCTTGAGACAGATCACCCACCATGCCACGGACTTCCCAACTGTCATAATGTGCTGTAATGGGGAAGATTAGGTCTGAGACAGAAAACCATAATAATGGCTACTCTCAACTATTCCATTATGAACTGGGAAGACTCCTCACGTACCAACACCTGCACTCAATGCATGTTGGATTCCATCAACCCCAATGACCTGGATCACAGTAGTCACACAAACAGGGCTAACAGTATGCTACACATAGTCAGTCTCCAATGCCAATGTTATGTTTCCTAAGACCAAAGTAGTGACTGTGATGGCACCCATGCAGATGGACAATGCATGTGCAAATGCTGAATCCTACACAAATGAACCTTAAGCAGTCACATACGTGCAGTGATTGTGCCATTGAAACAGAACAAAGATTCAACCAAACACAAACAAGAAGGCAAACTGCTGGTACCATGCTTTAAACTGTACCACAGAAGGTAGTAACTGTTGCAGGAGTGAAAACACATGAGTGTAGGTGATCCCTGGTCATCCTCAGTAAGATGCAGATACACCATATAAAACCACACAAAGCTATTGTGAAACTAATTAGTCATATATTATGAGGCCATGCACAGTGCATTCTATAGCTGTGTCATTAATCATAATGGCAACGACAAGACCTGCTGTGCTGCACAGCACTATGGCCTGGGAAGTACTGCACCTACAGAAATAGGGGTCTATATTATGAGAGCGAAAATTTGCACAAATCAGTAAATGTTGAACCGTATAACTCAAAGTGGACTTAGACCGAAAGTCAAAAACCACGAAAATGGAAATGTCGAATTTCCATGGTTGGCCCATCTGTGGTTTAGCTGCATAAGGTAAGTGTTGGATAGTTATGGAGTTTAGGATAGGGTGCGGGCTAAGGTAAGTACTTAGATAAGTAATGTATGTTAGATTTAGTGTAGGATTAGAGGTAGTGTTTTGTTAAATGTATGTATGTAGGTTATTTATTTTGTTTGTGTATATTTTCGTAGAGGAAATGTGCGGTAGTTACGGACCTTAGGGTTAGGGAGGGGTTAAGGATAGTGCATATATAGTTTTGTATGTGGGGTTTAATAGTGTTGGAGGTAGGGTTTTGTTAAATTTATGTATGTGGATTATTTGTTTTGTTTGGGTGTATGGCTGTAGAGGACGTGTGCGGTAGTTACGGACCTTAGGGTTAGGGAGGGGTTAAGGAAAGTGTATAGTTGGTTAGTTAGTTGTGTATATGGAGTTTAGTGTCAGGTTAGAAGTAGGGTTTTGTGCTTTATTTTAGGTTAGAAGTAGGGTTTGGTTAGTGTATGTATGTGGTTTATTTATTTTATTTGGGTAGGTAGTATATAGGTAGTGGTGGGGTTGGCCGACTATGACAGTTTGTTTTTTTTTTTGCTAATTAGTGCGTTCAGGATTTTCATGTTTCGTGGTATAGGGGTTGATATTTAGGTATTCATTCATAGGGTTTTTTGCTTTCATAATATAGACCCCAGAAATAGCACCTGTTCATCCAGATAGGGTCTTGGAGAACCTAAACCCACTCCCACCTCCTCCCTCCCAACACGTACACTTAGTTATATATCCATGTACACTACAGGGCCCCTGTAATAACAACTATGCAGGTACAAGCTGCACTCTCTAAAGCCATACATACAGCTTTCATGGGACCTGTCAACATCCCAGGGTGTATCCTACACAAATGTAAGAACAATCAGTTACCCACATACACATCATGTTCAATCATAGCTTGATGTCAGGCTGTGTACATACTGAATGATGTACAGCAACAGTTATCACACCCCACAAAGGGGGAGACAGCATTGATAATGGGAAATAGTGCACAACTACCCTGCTGAGTCTGGTCTGTAAGGCCATGAACCGTGATCAACTAATTTGATGTACCCAGTACAGATGTAGATGACAGTAGGGGTGATTCACACTGCATATCATGACCTTGCCAGGAGGTAGGACACCATCACCCATACTGTGTTCCAGCTACACTCAGTAAACTAGGTGTATATTCCTATGTCACAGGAGTGGTTGACAACTGGACTGCTGGCAAAACCAGCACTACAGAAGGTGTCTGACTAATACACGCACATCGTAACCAGTGCTAGCCACAGTAATACAGGGTTCATTCCTGGTACTCCCCCTCTTTGTTATCTATACCACACAGACTAACACAGAAGGCATCTGCCTATTAATGTTTGCAAATGACTATGAACTAGGAGCAATAGTTGACTCAATGTGTGCTCCATTCAACATACAGAAGGGCCTTTATGTGTCAGATGTGTAGTGTGTGACCTATGGCCACAATCTGACAGCTAAGTATTGCATTGTCATCCCCTATGTTAAAAACCCTGTACCCATGAACTACCACCTAGGCAGCGGTCAACATAATGGCAACTGTGTGTGTATGGGATACAGCTGTACAGTAGCCTTTCCTTTGATAGTTACGTCACCACACCAGTCAGGTAGTCATATGTGGCACCCATAATCATGACAGGGTGCCATCCAGTAATATAGAGATAATTGCTCAGCCATACTCAACAGTCATGTGACCCATAATATATCACATATCTCCTTTAAGGGTAATTGCCCATGTATAGATGGCCTACACTGCCCTTCCCAATCCCTAGCTCCACTATGTAGCATGAAGCCTACCCTGAATAAAGCCATGTCTAACCCAGAGGTGTTGGACATGCTACACTTAACACATCCTGATCCCAAGTAAACACATACATCATGGACATCCACCTTTCTAGTACAAGGATCACAACATGCCTGACAGATCTCTGTGGCTGGCACTGGTTTGATGTGCGTGTATTAGTCAGACACCTTCTGTAGTGTTGGTTCTGCCAGCAGTCCAGTTGCCAACATTCTCTTGCCATACTATGCATACCTGTCCAGTGAAGCTGCGCATCGCCCCTCTCTGTGACATGGTGTGATGACCGCATGCCAAATATATCAGTAACCCTGTGGATCAGTTCTGTGGCACTGCTTGAACTAGCCACTGAAACTTACCCGCTTGTTGCCTATAGCTAGGTAACCTGGCTGCCTAGGCTCATAAATGGATCAGGGCATATAGCCTACTAGATAACTATTACCATACATGCTATAGTTGATATCCAACCCTGCAAATACCATCAGGCTAGCTATTGTCCCAAGTGTTACACATGTGCAACACAGGCAATACATGGCAGGATGCTACACAGCTGTACAGTGCCATGTAGATGTATATGGCAAAACACATACATGCTTGCAAGTCTTCAGGGTCAAAGGTCATGTCCCTAATGGCTATGTATAACTATATATGTGACATATACACAGCATTAAGGTAAATTGCATTAATGTGAACACATCCAGGCATGTGCTGATAGGTAAAGACACCAGTACAGGCAAACAGACATGCCCACATCAAGACAACATCCACATGGAGTATGAGCAATGTCATCACATGACACACAGATATATGGTGATAACATCACATCACCAGTAAGTGTCAAATGTGTGTGACTTAAACAAGTCAGTGGTGATAGTGTCATGTAGATTTGCAAAGACTTATTTGTAATCTTAATAAATGTGATACATATGTATGTTCAGCTGTAATTCAGTACTTTTCTTTGAGTTGCTGTGACCTGTCTCCATCATTATGCCTTCCAGGTATGCCATGTAGCAGGCTGACAGCATACACCTGCTTGGAGGATGAGGTCCTCGTCCCATACCTCCTCGACATCCATACAACATTCTTTAGCCATGTGCCACAGGATGCACAGCAGCAGGATGCCCTGTGGAAGGAATTCCGCAGGAGGTAAATGATGTTGGCGGTCAGAATTGCACCTATCAGCAGGTGCACCCACACTGCACTGACCTCATAAGACAGGTGAAACAGCGTGCTAATGCAATCACCAGGGAACAAGGTGCAACAGGTGGGGGGCCACTCACCCAGCCCCCACTTACACGTACCGAGGAGCTACTGGCCAACCTGGGGACACCTGCAGACCTCCATCCACAAGCTTTAGCTGGTATTGTGGAGGTGGGTGTCTCTCAACCACTGAGCCTAGAGTTGCCTGGTAAGTCTGTACTGCACATATAACACAACTATATTTCACATAGTTACATGTGTTATTGTACAATATGTAATGTAACATCATATGCAAGGCATGTATGCACACAAGCCACATACTATAGTCTGCTACTCTATGGATGCACAGATGTGCATACTCCATAGTATAGTGTATTGTTCTGGCTTATGTGCTAACATGGACATTGCACCATGTAGCTATCACACAGGTGTGGATAATGATCTTACTGCTGTGCCACTCCTGTTTAGGTACCTCTGGCATTTTGCAGTGACAGCAGCCTGTGTCAGGTGAGATTGTTATTATTTACCAGGCTTGATAATGCACAGATCATGCTAATTGCATGCTATCTGCCATAACACACATACACATAATATGGTGGTCCTGCTAATAGACACTGGTCATACCTGCAATGCATCACAGTGGTTACCCATGTGAAACAATTGAAGACTATATGAACCACCTACACTAAACCTTCAAACTGTCATTGCCAGATGTGTGGACAACTGTGAATACAATGGTGGAGGGTGTTTCACTGTAGGGACAGGTACTACATAGCAGCATTACACATGAAGTGAATACAAACAGTACTGTACAGACAGCATATGTGTGCACACACTTTAAATGTGTTGGAGCTGGAGTATGACCAGCCCACAGGATACACCCTTGTAGATTATACCCTTGCTATGAATGTCACACAATGTCATGTGCTATCTGACATGTCCATGACATGTAGTGGGATGACTGCAACACTGCTCTACTATCCTGCAAAACATAATGTCTCACATCCCATACATACCACCCTTTGTCTGCATAACCCTGTCCTCACTGGAGCATATGACATCTATGGGTGTATGTCATATCGGATAACACTGACATGTGAAATAAGATGGCCATCACAACCATTGGACAGAACATGTGTACACATGGCCATGGAGGATGGCCAGAGACATGAAGCAACACGCACAGTAGAAGTGATGTACATGTGTGTGCACCCTGTTGCACATTGGCTCGACACAATACAACTATGGTCTTTGTGTAATGGTGATATTGCAGATGTGAAACACTTAACATCATACAGGCCTGTGCACAGCTTGTGTAGGCATAAGATGAAACCACCACATAACACGTCTTGAACATCTTGGTGTGTCCACGACATGAAAGCATTCACCTATACAGTATCCAAATACATACATGTGTTACACAACATACACATACAACCAGATGAGGCCACAGATACAGTACATTCACCTTGCTGGTGTCAGACATCACTGTCATGCCTGCTCCTCATGTGTGTGAGGTATACAGATGGCATGTGGGACATTGAGTACTGCTAAGTTAGCCGTGTGTGGGCATAGTTGCCAGACATCAGTAATATGGTTGCAGATGTGCAGGGGTGTCATCTGTATACCCTTCTGTGACCTGCGTCACATTCCACATTAGGGTTTAATGTGTATACACCTCAGTGGCGTGGGTCACATTCCACATTAGATATGTATTGTATGTGAACATAGTCATGGCTGTGAACTGTGTCAGTAACTCACACTGTATAGCAATTGTGAAGCCACATGATGCCCTGCAAAGGCTTTGCACATCAGCTCAATGTGCTGTATGTCACTGCATATTTGTAGAGGCGGAAAGACAACATTACTGCATCAGCTGAAGGCCCATGTTAGTGTCGTCCCTGCATTGGGACAGCATTACCATACTGTAGATAGGAAAGGACACCATTGTGTTACACATATATGCAAGTCAATCAACACGTCAGTAGAAGACATGTCATACTACATGTGATTGGCAAGGTCATCGCCACACATCAAGCCGGTGTACTGTAAATCTATGCTGGTCTGTGGCACCATTGCAAAGAAGGGACAGCCATGTCAAACATGTGTACAGCCACATACAATGTCTGTAGACTCAGCTCAGGATTGGTGGAATAATGTTGAACAGACATGCACTGCTTTGGGGAGATATGCAGTATGTAAGCTAGGGCTCAGGCAAACATAGCAGTTAAAGAGATTTCCAAAGATGGTAGTTTATCTCGCTATTACATATATAGTATAAAAAGTAATGAATGGCCCAAATCTGGTCATATATCAGGCAGCCATTTGTATTACTCTGTTCAGAGCTTTTACTCATTATTGTATTTTCAGAAGAATCATGGGTACCAAATGGTATTTTATCGCACACTGGTGTTTCTGCTGGTGCAAGCACTTTCACTAGTGGACTGCTTTGTGGAGAAAAGTATAGTCTGACTCCTCCCTGCACTTTCTGCAATAGCAAAGTATAATATTGCTTTCCCTAAACATTTTCTCTGGAGGTACTTTGCACTTTGACAAGGACTGCAGTTCCTTGCATCTAACTCCTGTGTAATTTTAAAGACAACTGCAAGTGGATTGCTTTTACTACATTATTATTACATTTCACCTTCCTGCACAACCCGGTGGGGCTGGTTCGATATCAGTCATTTGACCCAAGTTATACAACAACTATCCCAGCAGGTTACCCAACCAACCACCAGAATAATTCAATCGAGTCTGTTCACAAAACCAGGTGGTGAGATGAACAATAAAGGGTAGAGCATTCTCCCTATCTTACAATGTTTTAATGGAGAAAGTAGCAGTAATGAAGAACGTGGAACTGATATACAGGTGAGCAATCAATTTTCTGACAATATCACTGCATGGCTAAATAAACTGTTTGAGCTGCATATCTGCTAACCGCTCTAATGTAAACAATGATAGCAATGTTACCTTTAATAAATCCCTTTGAGGTGTTTGAAACCAGGATTATGAAATACAGAAAGTTACCATTGAGAACGAGTATTTCCATGAATGTATTAAAATCAACACATGCCTAAGGGGCTTGAGATCATGGAAGTTCTATAATGGGTTGGTTTGAACTCTAATGAACATCATGAACTTTTGCAGTTATTTGACCTAACATGGTTGTGGAATGAATGGAAACCATGATCAGGCACAATGTTAAAGAGCAGGAATCCCTACTAAAAAGAAATTGTCACTTTAGAGAAAAGAATTAATGATGATTTATTATTTCCCACTGTGGTGACAAATACAACAAAATGCTCTCAGCGAAAAGCAGACAGAATATCTAATGATGTCGTAGAAACCAGGAAGTTAAAGAAAATGGAACGGGATAGGGTGGATTATGAGAAAGGGTGGCTAACCCGCTGACTTGGTCCGACAAGCTGAACGAGTTCTGGGCATGTTTGAACATGACAATAGCAATTGAATGCAATTATGTAGAAGGCAATGAAAGGCATCCCTTGTAGACCAGGCTCCCCTGAGGTGTTCAGAATGCATGAGGAATTGTAACAGTCAACAGCAACAATGGAGGGAGCCGAATTATTGAGGTCCATGGAGACAGAGGAGATAGACCGAACTGGGATGTACTACTGGAGGACTTGCTTTCTAACTTGAATGAAGGTACCCAGGGACCGGAGATCATTCTGAATGACCAAAGTGACTTTAAACTATATAATTACATGCCTCTAATTTTATTTGATAGAATGTGTGAATTTGAATTTGAACTCGGAAAATTTTTGAACAATTATAACAGACAGATTGAATATAATTTGAGCAATGCTAAATTTGAGTTACTTAGATGTTATGTCACAATAAGACTTTTAAGGGTCATAAAGCCTGATAAAGGTGGTGTGGGGTTGTGGTGATGTCTAAGGATGAGTATTGTGAACCTAGCATGAATGCTATGCTATTTGACAACAGTATTTATGAGGAAGCCTCCCTTAATATGGTCAATGTCCTGCTATGCACAAATTGATTATTTATTGAAGGACATGTTTGACCAAGGGGCAATTAACTATGCTGAATATAAATTTTTGAGTTGTGAATTTCCTTTAGTCCCAGGGATTTTCGGGCTTCCTAAAATTCATAAGAACTTGGTTGAACCCCCTTTTAGACCTATAGTTAATGGATCTAGCTAAGGTAATTCCATTAAAGCAACGCTTAGATGTTAAACTTAAAAAATGCCTGGAAGCACAGAGATATTTATGTAAAGATTCATGGGATTTTTTGAAAAAGGTGAAGGACCTGACATTTAGGGAAGATTTAATCTTTCTCACCATTGATGGTGAACGATTTAATGTCATTCCCCAACAAAACTGACCTTGAATGGTTTCAGGACTTTTTATACAACTCTGGAGAATTTTCTAACAATGATGTATATGTGCTAAGTACTTTAATGAAAGCTGTATTGAAAATAACTATGTTTACTTCAAAGGGCAGTAATATCACCAGATTTGTGGTGGCAATGGGAGCTGCATGCACTCGCACTTTTTCCAACATTGTTATGATAGAATGGGAGAGGAGATTTCTCCAGGAGTCTGAATTTGTACAACACTGGGCCATGAATTGTCATTTTCTCTTTGACGATGTTTTTGGCATGGCAGGGACCGCAGATGATGAAATTAGAAAATGTATAGATTATTGCAACAGGAAGTACCACATTTAGATTTAATTTTACATTTCTAATTTCCAAATAATTAGTTATTTAGATGTGGAATAAGCAAGGACATAGTTAATAGGAGGTTTGTGAGTAACATCTTTAGAAAACCTACCTATTCCAACAGCTTGTTGCATTTTAATAGTTGTCATCCACTTCATAACAAGAGAGGTATTATAAAATGCCACTATGTACGCTCTGGTCCGGATGATTTCTGAGGAAGATGATTTCAATGTGGAAGGTGAAAAATTGCTAGGTATGTTCACCAGGCGAGGCTATCCCACATTTTTGCTTCAAAATGTTTTTTCAGAAATTAAAGAAAAGAGAAAGAATTGTGTACTTAAACCTTTTTTGAGGGATACCATGAGAAGTGAGATATAATTGAATCCAAGGGAAAGCCTAGCCAACAATAATGGTATGTTCTCTCATGCCTTTGTCACCACTTTTAGTGTGGAATATTATGGAATAACTGAAATTTTAAAAAAAGAATTAGGTATTTTTCCTGTTTTGATGGAATAGTAGTACAACTAGGAGCAACCCCTAAAGTTGTTTGTAGGAGGGGTAGAACCATTAAAGATTGTTTGGAATGGAACCCCCCCCACTTGTACTTGAAAGTCTGGCACTTATAAATGTGGCTCATGTTCGCAATGTATGCACATTAAAGAGGGAGATACTCACAGCATTAATGGGAAAACCCTGAAAACTAAACTCTATTGTAACTGTAACACCAAGGGTTTAGTCTATGTTGCTTTTATGTACTGATTGTTCGGGATTTTATATAGGTAAAACCCAGAGGCAATTTAGAGATTGCATATATGAACACCAATTGTATAATGAGACACCAAAAGGTAACAATGCTTTGGCCAAACATGCAGTCAACACTCAGGACACAAGTTTATGTTTTGTGGAATAGATTTTTTCTTCTTCGGCTTTTCGGTTAGGGTCGCCACAGCTTTGTGGAATAGATATTGTGTAAAACATCCAGGGGGACCTTGGCAGGATTTATTGGAAGCCAATGAGTTAAAATGGCAAATTAGATTGGCAGCTTGCAGCCCAGTTGGTTTAAATGACTATGCAAGTATTAACTGCATTCTTAAATTAAAATCGTATAATGTATGATAATTATTTTAATATCATTTTTATTTACATTTTTATGTGATAGATTGTGGAATGTAAGACATTTAAACACTTTGCACAAGACATGGTGTTTAAATCACTGTTGTTTTCAAAGAATTTCTTAAGGGACTGTTTTAACAATGGGGAAGTTACATTTAATTAGGTTGGGTCAGGTGATCTGTTTTAACAGGATAAAAGGTGTATGTTAGCAATTTTGTTTGATTTTGAGAAGTCTTTGGATATAAATCCAGATGAAAGTGCTAAATCTGTGTGGAATTATTAAACAGTTTTTATTGTGGTGCATTTGGACTTTTGTGGTCTCATTTGGAACTTTGACTAGATTACTGTTTTACGCCTGTCTTGCTGGTTCTCAGCTTTATGGCATGTGCTTTATTACATCCCTTAGTTCTTTGTTCTTGCTCAGTTGCAGAGCTTTTTTTTTTTTTTCTTGACTAATCCATGTATGTCAGGTGATCCTGACAGACCGCTGTTGATAAAAGCATAAAGGGGAATGCAGAATTCCTTCACCTCTAAAGTCTTTTTTTATATTATGTGTGGAAATATTCAATTCAGTGTTCAATGTCTAGTCCTTTCTGTGTAAAGTGTCCCTTATCAGAATGCACAAATGCAGATTAATGTGCAGAGGTCTCAATAATAATTTTAGCAGGCACTGCATATCAGCATGAAATAAAACGCCATTCTCTGCTATGCTTGTATGACCCACTTGAGATCTGAGGAGTGTGAATGTGCTTACATTTTCATTGACAGGATCCTCACATCTTCTCTGCAGTCCATTTAACTAAAATGCCATTTGAAATGAAATGCAGTGGTTGAAATCACATTTGCCCAGTTTCAAAACAAGTAGATTTATGCAGATTAGAGCCTCCCCATGTTGCATGTACTTTTCGTAAACAAACTTGTGCCTGCTGCATTTTGGGAGGAAGACTTGCAGCAACCTCATCTGATGAATGCATGCGCCATTTCTTGGTGCAGTATTGACCCGGAGTTTCATACATCTGTGCTACTCTCACTGACAGACACCAAAAAGTATGGATTCTTTGGGTATATCAGATATCTGAAACCCTCAAATGACTGGATAAAAAGAAGGGTCTATATCACATTGTCGAACTTTTAAAAGTTCGAACACCATATGCTCGACACCATATATTCGAACTTTAAAAGTTCGACAAAGTAATAATAAAAAACAAAAACACAAAAAACTTACCTGAAGGTTGTAAGCAGGGGGACAAGCCCCCATGCACCCCCACACCCCCCCACTACTTAAATATACCAACTCTGAGATTGCACTACATTGCAGGAAAGGGAAAGCTTCCCTTACAGAGACCTCTGTTGAAATGTTTGAAGTTTTACAAGTTCGAACATATGGTTTCGACCATATAAAAGTTCGACAACGTGAATGGGACCCAATAAAAAGAATACTTCTAAGCTGTTACTACAACAAAACCTCAAATGACTGATAAAACAAAACTTCCAAAATGTTGCTACAACAAATAATGACAACTGTACCCTCCAGAAACCTTTTATTAAAATAGCACAGCCTTCAAAAGACTACAAGACAAGACTAATTTTGAGTGGTTATATAGAAATAGTTTTGATATGCTTCCATTACAACAGCTAATTTTGATCCAACTTGTTTATAAGAAAACAGCCTTAAGTATTAACTTGACCTCCATGATTAAGTTAAAGTTAAATTCTAAACAGTACTTATCTAGGTACAAACACAGACAAATGTGTTTAACCCTAAGAAGAATAAAACAATTAGTATGATAATGAGCTGGTCCAGAGTCAACAAGGCCAGACAAACTAATCCTAGTTATTTTACAATCACCAACCATCTATAGTAATGAATAGAAATTCTATTAATGTTACTGAGCAATTAGTAACTGACAAGAACAGTCATTTCACTTTTTGTGACACTACACGGAACACAAATAGTAGAAAACTGGAAAGTAGAGTTGAAGATGTAAAGATATACCCACTCTTAGTAAATGATGCATATTCTCAAACCATGTAACTAGACTTCCCAGTCACTGTATCTCAGTATAAACTGAGTTAAATCACCACAACTATCCTGCATGAAATGTAGAAGAAGCCAAGACCTTCCCTACTTACTCACAAGAAAAGTGACACCAGTCACAAGAGAATATGGAAGTGAAGAGTGAAGCTCCTTCTGGATTTTCACTGGCATGAATGTAAGCTGCAATGTCCAAATAAATGACTTTAGTACATTAAGTAATTGATATAGCATTCTTACAGACCCAAATTGATCAATTCAAGTGAAGAAGCTGAATTTTAAAAAAAAGCGAAACACTTTGACAAAGATGAGTTCCTCCAATACTTCACAGCAAGATATGTCTTTTACAAATATACATTTTATAACATGCTGCTTGTTTACAAGAACTTTCTCTTACAATAGATCGAGACCATACAAAAAGAGCTTGTCTTTAAGGCAATGTACCTTATAAAATCATTAATACAGCAGTAAGGTCCACAAATAAAAATACATGAAAATTCATTAACAGATAACAAAATGATAGAAGAACTTCAAATATTTTTTTTTTACTCATACAAAACACATGATTGATAAAGATGATGAACTTAAAAATAGGGGAGAGGAGAAATTTGAGATGATGCTATTACCTTTCAAAATGAACTAATACAAATTAACTCCTGGCGCACCAGAAACAGCTCAAATTAAATTCCAAGAAATACAGCACTATCTTCTTTGGGAAACAATAATTTAGTACAATCTGCTGTAGAAATAAGACTTCACTATCTAGTGAGACTGTGATTAGATATTTGGGTACCTGAGTAATAGGTCCCTCTACTTTAATTACCATGCCCTGACCAGAGTCAGGAAATCCTTCTATGTCTCACAGCTAATTGAGTCATCTCTTCTAAAACCAAGGAAGCTACAGTTCCCCTATACTCTGTCCTGCTCAGAACCATTTCAATATATATAGTATACCCTTCATCACATATTTTGCTAGGCATATCAAAGAACTTAAAAATTTACAGTGGTTCATAACGAGGATTTTTGGCATTAAAGATCTCAGATATCAGAAAGGGAATATATCCCTGTTCCTATACTCAGTGTCATATAGACTCCTTAGGGATGGTCTTGGCATCGCTTAATGCACTTCCAAAGATGCGATTATACATGGCCTTCTGTTTCTCAATAAATCAAATGTCACAGCTAACCCTAGAACAAGAAATCTCAGCCTACATCAAGAAATAAATAACACTAGATGGAGGGATAAGTTCATCACCCACCGATTCATAAAGCTTGCACCAGGTGCAGGCTTAGCTTCAGTGTTCTAATACTAAATATGGCCGAGCCATCCAGGTACGAGCTGTTCCACGCACTACCTGTGCACTGCCGCACAACTCCTGGGGTATGTTATGCAGCAGTGTAGCATGCAAATGAAGGTATGTAGTGATCCAGGAAGTGGTGCAGGCGTAGTAAGCATGCAGAAATGTAAACCGTAGAAAATAGTTTACATTTTGCAAACATAAAATCGAGCCATGACAGCCAACCAAACACATGTATTATACTGTTAATATATGACAATGGCTAAATATATAGCCATTGGCATAAAAATGTACAAAATATAAAATTAACATTTAATATATATAGTCACACTATCGCAATGTGGAAGCACAGGGCAGCAGTGCGCAAAGGGGATCGCAAGGAAAATATAAAAATATAGAATAAAAGTGCAATGTAACACATATCATAATTTCTCCATAATAGGCAATGGCAGGCATGCTACACCATACTATGGTGCAAGGGTTGCTAAGGGGCTGTGACAGTGTTATGCGCGGTAGCTAGGAATTAGTAGGCAATGCCATGCAAATAAGAGGAGTAATAGTGAATCACAGATTCCCCACTGGTGTAAGGATGCACCTCACAGTGTAGCGTTATAACACCGAGGTGTGCCCATGAGATAAAGATGTCATCAAGAGAGGGGTGTGTCGCCATTGCTGTAAGCACATTGGAGCATTGTTAAACTGGTTTGCCCTTAGCTAGGCAAAGCTGCAGGTTAGGGGTGTGTTGAACTGGCTATGCTTAGCTGAGAGTACACAAGGTAACTGAATATGCATGTGAATGGAGATGAAAATGTGCATAAACCTGGTAATGGGTTTGTGCAGTGCACTGCAGCTGAAACAGGAAGGATATAGGAAAGAAATAAGGAAATGCTGCAGCAGTGAAATTGGAGTACAAATGACTAATTAACACCTAGGAGCCTACAGTGGGCCATTTACAACAGCTAACAAGGCTGCAAGTAGCTACCTGCAGAACAGGAAAGGGGAGGGGCTGTACTGCAAAGAAAACAGTAAAGTGTCAAAGAAGAACAAAGCTGATTTGCAGTATATCAGCTACAAGACACATTTTGCCATGACTGGGTAGGGAAAGTACAAAACAAGAAAGACAGCAAGTGGATGCATGCCTGATAATGGGAGGGGATCCAGGTTTAAAAGAGAATTAAAGGGCAACAGAATAATCAAGGCAGGCAAGCATATCTCCACAGTAAAGGCCCCACACTTGCAGTACTCATTGCAAAACCCATAATTAAGGCACGCTGCAGCTGGAATAGCTAATACACACCGACTGACATCAGCACATCCATAGCACAATAGTATAAAGTGTGAAAGCACCTCACACACATTTGTGTATTCTCATACACTCTGCACCAGTGGTGTATACAGACGGGGAACTTTTAGTATGTACATGTTAGGGGCTGCCATAGTTTTGATCCACCAGCATGTGTTGGAGACTGAAGGTGGTGTGGAGGATGATGCACATGACCACCTCAGGCACCAGAGGAAGAGGAGAGTGTTCAAACCCAGGGTAACCTACCAGGGGCTACATGATCTGGAGATAGTACAGCATTACAGGGTGGACAGGGACAACCTACAGCAACTTGTGGAGCTGTGCCGCCACGCTTCAGAGCCAGAAAAACAGAGGGAACCCATCCCAGTGGATACGAAGGTATGTGTAAGCCTGAGAATACTAGCTACAGGTACAAAGGTTCAAAGACGAACTGGGGATATCATGGGATCTCACAGGCATCAGCATCCAGGGTACTACACAAATTCCTGGATGCCATGTTACCACATGCCAATGAGCACATATACTTTCCCCGAACGCAGGAGGAGTTGGCCAGCAATATGCGTCTCTTCCACCATGTGGCAGAATACCCAGAGGTACTGGGTACAATACACTGCACGCACATACACATCAAGCCACCAGGGTAGGCACTACATAAACTGCAAGGGATACCCCTCCCTCAACTGTCAGGTCATGTGCAATGCCCAGGGCATTACCATGGATGTGTGTGCTGGCAGCCCTGGAAGCTATCATGACTCCACATCTGGCATGCCTCACAGCTGTATCAGTTATTTGCCAGGGGGGACATCTCAAATGGCCACCTGGTGGGGGATGCTTGCTATGTACTGGAACTGTGGATGATGACTTCCATCAGAAATACTCACACATCCATGCAGGAACACCATAATGAGGCACACGCACAAACCAGAATCATCATAGAGCATGTGTCTGGGATGCTGAAATCACAGTTCCGTTGCTTGGACATATCTGGTGGAGCCTTGCAGTACTCTCCAGGCACATGTGCCCACATCTTCATAGTGTGTGCCATGTTACACAGTATTGTCCTGTGGAAACAGCTGCAGCAGGGACAAAATGATGAAGGCCCTCACAGCCCACCACCATTGCCAAGGGCCCCACAGGCACAGAGGTACTCAGACCATAAACACCCTGAACCAGCCTCAGTAGGCAGACAGAGGCGTGCCCAGTATGCCCATGCTTTGGCAAAGAGGGAATGTATAGCACACACACTGACAGTGTAGGCACCTAGGGACTGTCACCTTTCTTCACCTGCACACACAGTAAAAATGGATGGCACACACATAAGACTACCTGTAAATTGTCATGTATCGGCAGTCTACTGTGTGCATCCAACATAGGTAGCCTCAACTATTGCACACACAACTGCCATTGGCACAAGGTAAGTCAACACCTGAACAGTAAATTCAGCTATCAGCATGTGCTGATACTGTATGTATAGATTTATAGGTAGGTACTTGGCCAACTGCCAGAGGCCATTCATAAGCCCAGCCAAAATGTGTCGCTTTTGCCACCCCATTGATTCATTAACTGTCCCTCTGTGGAGCAGAGCCAATGGCAGGATCCCTGGGGTGCATCTACTGTTCCCTATCCACTCTTCAAGGTTTCTCTTGCAGAGTGTTAGTGAGGGGCTCTGTATAATGTAGTTAGGGATGTTGTTCCAAAGTATGGGGAGTGTCTGTGACAGGAATCCATCCCTCCAGCATCTTCCAGTTATTGTTGTGGCATGGTTCAGCTCACTACAGTGTGTGGCTCACTGTGACATGGATTCCCATAGGTGGAGCATATCCATTAAGCCTGAGTTCGACATGGCTGTGTTGGCCAGCAGAGATCATCTATGGGTAAACAAGATGCCACTGAGTAAAGCAGTAGTTTATTCAGTCTGGCTGCATAAGCCATATGTTGGAGGCCAGTATTCCCCTTGGCGAGGTACATTCGTGGCCCTCCCAGCTGTTGGAAGCCTCTTCTGAGGTACATCCCAAATGGGTTATTGTACCCTATAATGGGACTGATGAGTGATGAGTAAAGGGCACTATAACACCAGTATGTCTAGATGGGAACCCTTTAGTAATCAGATGGCCTACATAGAAGGATGTCCTAACTACTGTGGAGATATAATTGTCAAAGGAGAACACTATCTACCTTAGTCCCCAGATACCCCATTACCTCATCCATATGAAAGTGGCTGCCACTTATGTGTTAATATGTGGGTGCTTAATTTTCCACAATGGAATGACCATGCAGCTAGTGGCACTTGGCTGGAGGCCATGATGTTGACACCCTGTGACGGTCTCTGTGAGGACCCTTGAGGGATGTCTGTGTCAGCTGGACTATCAATCATGGCTCCCAGTTCGCAGTTATTGCCAAACATGGTCTGCCGTAGTCCACCTGTGTTTGCCTGTACCTCTGAGAAGTATATGCCAAACAGTAGGGCTCCCAGGACTGAGTCCTGTGGGGCACCAGTCATGACTATTCAAGAGTTGGACCTGGAGACAGCTAGTCGCACTAATGGGTTCTGTGTGTAAGCCTGTTGGCAACCCAACCTGTGATGTATGGGTGTATGTACAGGCTGGTGTGTTTATCAATAATACCTGAGTGGGGTATGGTGTCAAAAGCCTTGGCGAGGTCCAGATAGTATGTGTGAACCACCTCCCTCTTCATCTAACGGCTTGGTGACTGCATGTAAGACGTCAAACAGGTTCAGTAGGCATGAACTGCACTCAACCAAGCTGACCTGAGTTGGGTCACGGTTCGAAGTTACCAATGTTTTTGTTAATGAGTGCCACGAGGATGCAATCCATACCATTGCAGACCAGGCTAGTCAGGCTTATGGGGTGGTAGTTACCATGGTCAGTTGTGATTCCACCTTGATGGAGTAGAATAACTGTTGCCATACGCCATTGTATAGGCATATAGCCTGTGGAGAGGCTGAGGTTGGAAAGCTTAATTAGGTGGGGGGGGGGGCAGGTTGTCTTGTACAGTTTGCAAGATGCAATCTGGGGACAACATCTGCCTCCAGTGACACTGTGTTCTGCTGTTAGAGAGGGCCATTTCCACCTGTGTGTCTCTAATGTGTGGGATACTGTACCTTTGGGTAGTGTTGTGGGCTCTTTAGGGGGTGAAGTATGCACTGAATGTATCTGCAAGGATGTTGGCGATATCAGTAGGGTCAGCATATTTTGTGCTATATTTCACCAGCACAGTGCAAATCTGTGTGTCACCACTTAGATCCTTGACATAGCCAGAGATGGCTTTGTGGTTATCTTTCGAATCCTTGCGTATTCTCCTGCTGATGTTAGCCTTGGATGATGTCATGAAGGACCTATGTATCATACTAATAGTGGTCACAGATGTCTGCCATTTGTGGAATTTGCTGTTTGTCTGGAACACTGTCCTACTTCTGTAGTATAGCCTGTTTATTGCAGAGGTCCACCAGACTGGTGTCCTTGTCTAGAAGGAGTGAGTCTTGGTTTACCAGTGATGGCACGATCCATACATCCATGTAGGTGCTTATAGACTGCATTTGTAAATCTGTCTGTATCTTGAGCAGTGTTTCCCTTAGCGGGCTGTGAACCCCCCACCCCTGTCACTAGCAGTGTAAATTTAGCTGTAGAAAAGGTATACACTGTGGTATCCCTGGGTGGGGGAGATGCTTGGGTGTTAAAACAGTGAATAGTTCATGGTCAGATCTAACCAGTGACTGGGTAACCTCTGCTGTAGTGCACCTGTTGCCCACATTGGTGATGACCACTTCTAGTATGTTTCCACCCCTTGTTAGGGAGGTTACCACCTGATACAGGGCATATGAGGTGATAAATTCCAGGAAGCTGGGCCTGGAAGTGAGTACTGGAGTAAGTTCCCAGTTAATGGTATGGTAGTTGACATCCACCAATGCCAGGGTGTGCGTTAGGACTGTCATGTTCTCCACTGTCTCCAGGTAGGTGGAGTGGTGGTCCTGGGTCATGGAGGGTGATCTGTAGCTGGCCACAATTTACATTGCAGTTCAGGCTGATGTTAGCTGCACATGAATGATCTCAGAGGTATCATGCTACCCCACTAACCTGGAGGTGTAGGTATCCCTGATGAATATGGATACATCCCTCCATGTCTGTGTCAATCCATGTTCTGTGGCTGAAATGTGTGGTATGGGTTGTAGTCTGGTAGTGCTGGTGTGTTCTCAGGAGCCTTAAGACAGATCTCTGTTACTGCACAGATGTTGATGTTGTCCATCCTGAGGAGTGCTGTGAGTGCATGCATGTTGTGATCACAACCCCTGGTGTTGAGTAGTATAACCCTCATTGATTCCACTATTGTGCTGTTTATGGAGCTGGTATTCACCTTCAAGACTCTCCAAAATAAGGCACCATGGGGGCGCCAATAGCCTTGGCCAGTATTCCAAAGCCTAAGGCTGACACATAGGCCAGTATGGTATTATTGCATGCTTGTTTCCCATCTATGCTTGTTTTTCATCTCTCCTGTAGGTAACCTACTGGTAAGCAATAGAAAGCCTTAAACTTATACAAGTCTTCTAGCTTCCAAGATAGGCTTTTGGAGTGACTAAGTATCACTGTTCTGTATGTTCTTGCTGTACTTAACTGTTTCCTGACTACATGGTGATTTCACACTGTATATTGTGATCTGAAAGTCTGTTTATTCACATATTATGGCTGTGATGGCCTGCACTTTAGAGGTTCACAGATAGCCTACTACCTATCTGCTCAAAGGCAATTAGATGCATAGCTACAGTGTGTTGGCTTTCTCCGCACCATTGATGAAGTAACTGAGCCTCTGTCAAGCATAGCCAACGAAGCAATTCCAGGCAGAGTTGCTGGAAGCTGTTGGAGACTGGGGTTCTGGAGCGTGATAGGGCACTTAGTGATCTAAAGAGGCTTGTTAATGTGACAATTCAACACCATTCAATTTCCCAACAGGTCTTGCAGCTATCAAACTGGGCAGGCTCCCCCACCCCCTCGCTGGATGGTTCTGAGAGACATGATCCCACGCGTGCATAGTCTGTTACCCATTCACACAACAGGGTTTCCCTTGAAGTGTGTCAGTGAGGGCTATGCCTAATGTAGTTAGGAATGTAATGTATTGTCTCACAGTACATTTGTTATATGTTGTTATTTCAAGAGTAAGTGAAGCTCAGTAGGTTTGGGGGCCTCCGCCTTGCTTAGCCTAGCTTACACATAGAAATCATCTAAATAGGCTGAAGCAACGCTAATGTCACCAGTGTAATGGTTACAGAATCTGCATAGTATCTGTGCATTCGTGGTCCCAATCCCAATAAAGGCGAGGATGTTTATCATGTTCAAAAGTATACCTTAACCACAGCTTGCATATATAGGTAGTAATCATCTGTATAATAAACATTCGAAACACCCATATAAACCCATGTGTGATGGAGAGTACAGTCAACAGAGAATGTAATGTTATGTAAGCACATAGTGAGATGTTACTTCACTGACATGTATATATCCTGAGTAGCTACCCGATGTGGCTGTGTTTGCCAAGACAGATTATAATGCGTTACAAACTTTGTTTAACTGTGTTTAACCTGCTATAATGTCACACAAACAATTTTAAGCAAGCTTACAACTGCTGTTTAAATGAGCCTTATTCTGGAGTAATATGTAGGTTATATATTTATATATATATATATATATATATATATATATATATATATATATATATATATATATATATAAATATATTATACATTTACATCAAAAGCGATATATATATAAACATCTATGAACACACTTCATGACACAGAAGCACTCCAAAGAAATTGGAGTGTACACAAAATACATGCAGCTCTGGTATTATAGCTATTAATATTAACCTAATTCACCATAGAAGAGATGGTTGTTGTGCATGTGAAGATTGGGGTGGGGGAGGAATGATGGGTAATGAAATCATGCATCAAGGATGGCCTGAGTCGAATGTTCAATAAGTGAACTGGAGGGATATATATGGAGTATGGGGACAATATAAAAAGGACACAAAACAAGAACCTTTCTCATTCATAACACACCCTGTCATGTCACATTGTAACACCTAATTTCACAAACATATGAACATTGACATGTATCAGACATATGTACACCAACTGACTGTCACATTTGTTTTCAGTAGTGAGGAATGCCTGTAGTAAAATGTATATTATAAACACCATAGCATTTGCACATATCTCAGATGCCTTAGTGGTAAAGTCAGTGACTGTGGTGTTCATGGTCCCGGGTTCAAGGCCTGCAAGTCCTGTTAAGTTATTTTCAGGGCCAAAATAAGGGCTGTTGGATTAAAGCGCTCTTAAGCAGTTGTGAGTAGGTTTCCATGGGTTTGCGTGAAGGTAAGCAGTGCTGAAACACAGTAAACGGAGAAGCACTTGACAGGTTTAACCTTTGCTTAATGTCATGCAGACCAAGGGCAAACCTGCTTACAACTGCTCAAATGTGCATTATTCACAATTTCCCTACCAGTGCCTACTCTGAGAGGTAAAATAATGACACCTTCCAGGATTAGAACCCACAACCATGTACTCTATTCTCAGTGTAACCTAACACTAAGCTACCTGGGATGTACCTATCCCAGTTGTGTATGCAGACAGGTTAAAACACAAAAGGGAGGAATGTGTTGAAATAGGACAACCCGCCATATACCCAATGAAAGGTGTATGCTCATATATAGATATATAGATATGTAGATAGAGAGAGAGAGAGAGATACATACAGCCATGCTGATATATACAGATCTATATATATATATATATATATATATATATATATATATATATATATATATATATATATATATATATATATATATATATATATATATATAGATATACAGATAGGTTAAAAACATTTACACATCTATGGAGGTACAGATAAACATATGCAATAATATATATAAAGAATAAAAAGTATAGGAGCAAACCAAGGCTTGTAAAAAGTAACACCATATGAAAACAGCAGTCCAAAAAGCTGTACCAAACAAGAAACTCCTTTTGTTATAAATCCACACAGGAAATTCATAAACCATGGAATTTATTGGTAACAAATAGGCAAACGCTTTTCACCTTTTGGGCTTCCTCAGACTTTTATACATTTTCATTAAAACTGAGGTCAATATATACTAATTAAAACATGACATCACTTCCTATTCTAAATTTAGAAAGCTATTTCATTGTAAAACATATAACATTTAATTACATATATAATCTAGTAAAACAATCAAAACTGTATAAAATAAAGAGGAATGAGTATCACATGGGCTGTGTATAAAATATATTTTGTAAATAACAAAACGTACAAACTTACCTAACTGTGAGCCTCCTATTTTTGAGAATAGGTTTAAAGGGAATCTTGTCATTTAATCCAGGCCATCGATCTGCTCTAAATCTGATGATCCATTTTAATTCCATCCTCTCCATGTAGTTCTGTACAACCCCACCTCTAATACTGGGAGTGTTGACTTGTATAACCTGAAACCTAAAACTATGCTGGTTGTCGGTTTGTAGACATGTTTAGATAGGGCATTACAGGTCGATTGTGTACGGATATGATAAAGATGCTCCCTAATCCTCTCACGTAGCCGTCTGTCCATTTTACCAATGTAAAACACCGGACAGTCTGTACATCTGGCTAAGTAACTTGTTGCGTATTGCAGTCAGCATGTACCTGAAATCTGAAACACTGAGATGTGGAAGGGTGTATAAAACAAGCACCACTTTCTAGATATTCACAGAAATTACAATAGTTGCATGGTAAAGTGCCAGTGGTAAAATTATCATTCACATTCCTATTCGATACCCTAGGATAACACAGTAACCTATGTAAGTTCAATTTATTCTTATATATAAGTTTTGTCAGATCTGAATGATAGGCTACTACAGAAATCCTATAAAACAAATGAAGTGAATAAGTATTTTGAAGTATTCAATATGAGAGAAAATATAGCACATCCTTATTTTTCCCATCAACCCTCAGTGGAGATTGCCCCCTCTCCCATAAATACTTTTAATGATTCTATAGTAAAATTATCCATCAACTATACTCAAGATATTAACAGAATCAAAGAAGTATTTTTCAGAAATTTGGGAATTTTGCAGGTTGACCCACAACTTAAGGAGATAGTGGGGGAGAATCCTAAACTTATATATAAGAATAAACATGTTCTAGAAACCGACAACCAGCATAGTTTTAGGTTTCAGGTTATACGAGTCAACACTCCCAGTATTAGAGATGGGGGTGTACGGAACTACACAGAGAGGATGGAATTAAAATGGATCATCAGATTTAGAGCAGATCGATGGCCTGGATTAAATGACAAGATTCCCCTTAAACCTATTCTCAAAAATAGGAGGCTCACAGTTAGGTAAGTTTGTACGTTTTGTTATTTACAAAATATATTTTATACACAGCCCATTTGATACTCATTCCTCTTTGTTTTATACAGTTTTGATTGTTTTTACTAGATTATATATGTAATTAAATTTTATATGTTTTTATAATGAAATACCTTTTTAAATTTAGAATACGAAGTGATGTCATGTTTTCTTCTTTCGGCTTTTCCCGGTTAGGGGTCACCACAGGGGATCACCTGTCCGCTCATGATTGGCAATGGAGTTTTTACAGTGTCAAGTTGCCTGCCCGGCACCCAACCTTCCACAGAAGGCACACACACATGCACTCACACCTAGGGCCAATTTAGAGTGTCCAATCCACCTAGAGCATGTCTTTGGGATGTGGAAGGAACCGAGCACCTGGAGGAAACCACACGAACACAGGAGGACATGCAGACTCCACCCAGAAGACACCCCAGCCAAGGATTGAACCAGGAAACCTCTTGCTGTGAGGCGATAACACTAACCACTGCACCACTGTGGCCGCCTGAAGTGATGTAATGTTTTAATTAGTATATATTGACCTCAGTTTTAATGAAAATGTATAAAGGTCTGAGGAAGCCCAGAAATCTGAAAGTGCTTGCCTATTTGTTACCAATATATTCCATTGTTTATGAATTTCCTGTGTGGATTCATAACAAATGGAGTTTCTTGTTTGGTACAGCTTTTTGGACTGCTGTTTTCATATGGTGTTACTTTTTACCAGCCTTGGTTTGCTCCTATACTTTTATTCTTTATTATTCAGTGTTTTTAAGTTTTAGGAGCATTTATTCCTTGGTCGCTATTTTTCTGTTGTTTTTTGCAATAATATATATATCTATTAACATATACACACACACACACACACACACACACACATATATATATATATATATATATATATATATATATATATATATATGTATGTATACACACACACACACACACACACACACACACACACATATATATATATATATATATATATATATATATATATATATATATATTTACACATACATACATGTGTGTAGACAGCATCTGAAGTGTTCATATCTGAGTATAACATGGACCATAGCAATCACACATTCCGCCCCCCCCAAACAATATGAACATAACATATGAAGAGTATATGCCAATACACTATTATAAATGTGTTCTATGGACACAGGCACCAACACAACTGCAATGACTGCAAATATCCATGACAGAAATACACAGACAGCTTTCATTTTCAAAATGTATATTACATTCATGTATTGCCAAAAGAATTCAAGGACTAACAGTACCTGCATGCTATACAGGAAGCATTTAAGATGACTTTAATGAATCAGCCTGTAATTACCATGTTCACATAGGGAAAGAACACTCACACACATATAGGCATCATAAAAGGGGTTCCTACACACCTGCATGTGCTATGTACACCCACCAACATCTACCCCACAACCAAAATAATTACATCAATACATACTGTCATACCATAACCAATTATTCAACTAGTGTACAACATCTGCTGAAACCTTAACATACCTGGACACAGACATACTAACATGGCCCTATGTGAAATAGTTGCTGTTATACAATTGAACAGCTGTTGATGTAACAGGGTTTGTATGAACTAATCCCATTTCAGAGGGTTGAAAGGTTCGTACACCAGGAAATGTTACAGAGTACTGATTATCAGCACAGTATGATACACAGTAACACCAAACTAAATATGTCTGGAAAGCACACTGTAAACCCCCTAACATTATATGCATAGCTATGCAGCCTTGAGCTGGTCAAACACCCTGGCCAGACTGAAATATATGCAGAAGTATTAGGTACAGACAAACCCTGCACATGTAGCAATGTTCAGAAATATAACAGCAGTACTCACATTTAGACCAAATCCTCTAGGCATTACACACAATATATTACTGTTTGTATCCATACAGCTGTTGCAATAGATTCCAAACAGCACTTCCAGGCTGTCTTACTCACAAGTAAAAAACAGCAGCAACAACTGATAATGCTCCACAAAGAATAAATCCACAAACTTAAGTTAGTAATGCAAACTTTTTATTTTATAAAGCTGTCTGGCTCAATAGTTAGACTTCTTCAGATGCAATAAATATTCAAAACACAATATATAACATGAACATCAGTCAGCTGATCCGCCCTACTAATTAGAACAGCTGATCACAACCAATGCATATACATACCCTCACAGCCTAAGCCAAATTGCCTTCATTTATCTAGAAGTAGATATAATTCATGGTATGTGTGTTTAATCCATTTTAGCTTAGGCTGAGAGGGTATGTATATGCATTGGTTGGTGTTGATCAGCTGTTCTAATTAGTAGGGTGGATCAGCTGACTGATGTTCATGTTATATACTGTGTTTTGAACATTTAATTGCATCTGAAGAAGTCTAGCTATCCAGCCAGACGAAAAGTGCTTTATGGAATAAAAAGTTTGCATTACTAGCTTGCAAGTTCATGGATTTATTCTTTTTGTGGAGCATTCCTCACAAGTAAGGCAAAGGGACAACGCCCAAGTGGAGTACTCAGTTATACTCCACTGTAGCCATGGTATTGGCTAAGGCAGTAGCAGCACAGCTGATGTGCATGTAATTAGCTACTTAGGAACACCAATTGGTTATCGGGATAGCACATGTTACTGATCTGTAACTATAACAGGTTGCCTTGTCACACATTCAAACCATCTGTATCTACCTGTAGGACAGTACAAAACACTGAAAGACGAACCAAAAACGAGTATTATACCAGTCAATAACACCTCCACTTACTAAGAAGGTATGTATAACATGTAGTATGTCTGTGTATGTAGTATCTGTTCTGTAAGAATTACAGTGTAATCAATAGATACAGTGGAAATAGCTATCTTGTAGCAATGTATTGTTGAGCAGTAGTAATACTTGTAGTATTCTATGTGTGTACTGCTGTAGATCACAAGGCAAACTCTGCATACACCGCAAGTGATGATATGGGCTTGGAACTCACCATTTCGCTTCCAGCCACTGTCAGTGTCAGGATTGGTACAACAAGTATGTGCTATAACAGGGGATAGTATATGTCGATAGATTGTAACAGTCAACATATGTATGGGTGTATAAGTAAGATGAACATGTCAAAGGTGGGCTTACTGTGCAAATATGGTGTGCATTGTGGAATATTGTGCCAATAACTGTGTAATGCACAATATATTAAGGCAGATCTGTATTCCATTCTCCATAGTAGTTCTGCTATGTTATGCAAACAGTAGTTATGTCTATTGGCACTTACAATACTCAGTAACAGGACACATATCATTAGTATTCATCTGACAGTTTAGCAGCATGATAGCAAAGATAATTGGAAGAGCTAGGTAACTATCCATGCACATGACACATGTAATATCCACCTCTCTAGTATCGGTTGCAAGCAACAACAGCTGTGCATGTGTACATGTTATGCAAATGTGTAGTGACCCTTGTTACAGGGCTGGACCTCTCTAGTATTGTTTGCAAACAATAACAGTTGTGGATGTGTACATGTTATGCAAATGTGTAGTGACCCTTGTTACAGGGCTGGACCTCTCTAGTATTGTTTGCAAGCAATAACAGCTGTGCATGTGTACATGTTATGCAAATGTGTAGTGACTATTGTTACAGGGCTGGAGCTATCTTGTATCGTTTGCAAGCAATAACAGCTGTGCATGTGTACATGTTATGCAAATGTGTAGTGACCCTTCTTACAGGGCTGGTCCTCTCTAGTATCGTTTGCAAGCAATAACAGCTGTGCATGTGTACATGTCATGCAAATGTGTAGCACCCGTGTGACAGGGCTGGGCCAAATGGCTATTTCGCACCTACATAGAGTGGATATTGAGAACAGAGACACACTGGTTGAACTACCAGGTTTGTGTAGCCTAACCTCTCATTGCAAACCTAACGGCTGCTTGCACATACTGTATGTAAGGTAGTGCACAGTACTGGTAATGAAACAGGTTGCATATCATCTTTAACTCCAGTGTAACATCTGCAGTAGGACTGTAAGATGTAGGAGACTGCTGCCCATGTGTAATAGCCGCTTCATAGGTGATGGCTTACACTATCTGATTATATCCTGATCATGTTGATAGTGGCATCAGAGTCTATTGATACATGACTCTGTTTGGAGAGTGGATGTCTGTGCCCAACAGAGCTCATGGTCCTGGTGGATATGTGAGTATATACCCAGAGAAGGAAACAGACCTGTAGACACATGCATCATCTGTAATCAACTAACAGGATGTGATGTGCTCCTCAGAGGAGGATTGCTGCTAAAGGTAGCTACAATGTTTCCGTAATAGCCAGTGTTATCACTTCCATAACACAAATATTTACATGTGAGCATCACTGTCTAAAACATCTTCATAAGCAATAAGTAAACTATATACAGTACTTGGTACTTGTAGTACTGAATGCTCATACAGGCATGTCCACTAGTCAGCTACTGGTGTTTACTAATGTCAGCTGTGTGTATGTGGCCATCCTGGGGGAATGTAATCTCTATGCCATGTACACTGCCAAACCCACCTAACACCACACCCCACACATTTTGTGGGATGCAGCAACAGGGGTAAACTGGAAGGCAGCCCAGTCTACAACCATGACTGGACTGGACAGTCATGAGGTGTAGGTTAACACATGCATCTCATCATCACAACCAAAACATACCCTTACAGTAAGGACACCCACACACACTACCAGAAATCACACACATTCACAGACGCTTCTAAGTATCTGGCCAAACAAGTTACCTCCGAAGCTGGCAGAGACAGACAATGAAATACACAAACTGTATGACATAGTCTGCATAATTGTGCCACACCTCAGAACACGCAGCCAGACACATGCCCAACAGTACTCATTTGTGAATGCAAACTCTAACATTATGTTACACACCAACCTACACGAGGGCACACATACTGACAGCTGTCTGTCTGCCATGGTTAGCCACATACCCATACACTCAGACCACCTTTTGAACTATACACATGGCTCTGGCATATTCCATGTTGTTGTGCAGGACCTGTGATGCAGTAGCCTTGACTGCATGGAAACACATGTAGGAGCTGTCAGGTCTTGTAGCCCATGCAGGTATGTCTCAAGGCATGGGTAGCATTCTGCCATTAGCCAGAATGATACTGCAGTACAGGGACAAAAGGATTGTATTCCACAATTGTCTAGTGTAGTGGTGCAAGTCAAAGGGTATCCAGTATCTGTCTGTCTGAGATAACATGGTTGACAGACCATGATGCTTTGACAGACAGGGCCTGCACCTGTCACCCCTGGGAATCTTGATAAAGCCTAGGGCTCATGCTTCCCCTATAGTGCCTTCATCATGCACAGTTCAAGTGAAGGTCCACTGCTGTTACAGGGACAGCCAAGCAATAAACTGTGGGTCTTGCTACACAATGATACATGTCAGAAACACTATATGGACACACATATGTCAAACCCTAACATGGAGAACATACCTGTGCCGTGGCTGACACATGTTTCAACGGTTCGGAGAGCACACCTGCATGACCATGTTATAACACATACCTCACCTCTTGCCCATTATCCTTTATTGGAACACACAAGTATTCCTGAAGGATATGCACACCCCCATGCTAATTGCACTTGCATAACTTCAGATGCATTATGCTGAGCAACTACCTTTGTACCAAAGTGGACCTCAAATTGCACCTTGAGACAGATCACCCACCATGCCACGGACTTCCCAACTGTCATAATGTGCTGTAATGGGGAAGATTAGGTCTGAGACAGAAAACCATAATAATGGCTACTCTCAACTATTCCATTATGAACTGGGAAGACTCCTCACGTACCAACACCTGCACTCAATGCATGTTGGATTCCATCAACCCCAATGACCTGGATCACAGTAGTCACACAAACAGGGCTAACAGTATGCTACACATAGTCAGTCTCCAATGCCAATGTTATGTTTCCTAAGACCAAAGTAGTGACTGTGATGGCACCCATGCAGATGGACAATGCATGTGCAAATGCTGAATCCTACACAAATGAACCTTAAGCAGTCACATACGTGCAGTGATTGTGCCATTGAAACAGAACAAAGATTCAACCAAACACAAACAAGAAGGCAAACTGCTGGTACCATGCTTTAAACTGTACCACAGAAGGTAGTAACTGTTGCAGGAGTGAAAACACATGAGTGTAGGTGATCCCTGGTCATCCTCAGTAAGATGCAGATACACCATATAAAACCACACAAAGCTATTGTGAAACTAATTAGTCATATATTATGAGGCCATGCACAGTGCATTCTATAGCTGTGTCATTAATCATAATGGCAACGACAAGACCTGCTGTGCTGCACAGCACTATGGCCTGGGAAGTACTGCACCTACAGAAATAGGGGTCTATATTATGAGAGCGAAAATTTGCACAAATCAGTAAATGTTGAACCGTATAACTCAAAGTGGACTTAGACCGAAAGTCAAAACTACCGAAAATGGAAATGTCGAATTTCCATGGTTGGCCCATCTGTGGTTTAGCTGCATAAGGTAAGTGTTGGATAGTTATGGAGTTTAGGATAGGGTGCGGGCTAAGGTAAGTACTTAGATAAGTAATGTATGTTAGATTTAGTGTAGGATTAGAGGTAGTGTTTTGTTAAATGTATGTATGTAGGTTATTTATTTTGTTTGTGTATATTTTCAGAGGAAATGTGCAGTTACGGACCTTAGGGTTAGGGAGGGGTTAAGGATAGTGCATATATAGTTTTGTATGTGGGGTTTAATAGTGTTGGAGGTAGGGTTTTGTTAAATTTATGTATGTGGATTATTTGTTTTGTTTGGGTGTATGGCTGTAGAGGACGTGTGCGGTAGTTACGGACCTTAGGGTTAGGGAGGGGTTAAGGAAAGTGTATAGTTGGTTAGTTAGTTGTGTATATGGAGTTTAGTGTCAGGTTAGAAGTAGGGTTTTGTGCTTTATTTTAGGTTAGAAGTAGGGTTTGGTTAGTGTATGTATGTGGTTTATTTATTTTATTTGGGTAGGTAGTATATAGGTAGTGGTGGGGTTGGCCGACTATGACAGTTTGATTTTTTTTTCGCTATTTAGTGCGTTCAGGATTTTCATGTTTCGTGGTATAGGGGTTGATATTTAGGTATTCATTCATAGGGTTTTTTGCTTTCATAATATAGACCCCAGAAATAGCACCTGTTCATCCAGATAGGGTCTTGGAGAACCTAAACCCACTCCCACCTCCTCCCTCCCAACACGTACACTTAGTTATATATCCATGTACACTACAGGGCCCCTGTAATAACAACTATGCAGGTACAAGCTGCACTCTCTAAAGCCATACATACAGCTTTCATGGGACCTGTCAACATCCCAGGGTGTATCCTACACAAATGTAAGAACAATCAGTTACCCACATACACATCATGTTCAATCATAGCTCCATGTCAGGCTGTGTACACACCGAATGGTGCACAGCAACAGTTATCACACCCCACAAAGGGGGAGACAGCATTGATAATGGGAAATAGTGCACAACTACCCTGCTGAGTCTGGTCTGTAAGGCCATGAACCGTGATCAACTAATTTGATGTACCCAGTACAGATGTAGATGACAGTAGGGGTGATTCACACTGCATATCATGACCTTGCCAGGAGGTAGGACACCATCACCCATACTGTGTTCCAGCTACACTCAGTAAACTAGGTGTATATTCCTATGTCACAGGAGTGGTTGATTAACTGGACTGCTGGCAAAACCAGCACTACAGAAGGTGTCTGACTAATACACGCACATCGTAACCAGTGCTAGCCACAGTAATACAGGGTTCATTCCTGGTACTCCCCCTCTTTGTTATCTATACCACACAGACTAACACAGAAGGCATCTGCCTATTAATGTTTGCAAATGACTATGAACTAGGAGCAATAGTTGACTCAATGTGTGCTCCATTCAACATACAGAAGGGCCTTTATGTGTCAGATGTGTGTGTGACCTATGGCCACAATCTGACAGCTAAGTATTGCATTGTCATCCCCTATGTTAAAAACCCTGTACCCATGAACTACCACCTAGGCAGCGGTCAACATAATGGCAACTGTGTGTGTATGGGATACAGCTGTACAGTAGCCTTTCCTTTGATAGTTACGTCACCACACCAGTCAGGTAGTCATATGTGGCACCCATAATCATGACAGGGTGCCATCCAGTAATATAGAGATAATTGCTCAGCCATACTCAACAGTCATGTGACCCATAATATATCACATATCTCCTTTAAGGGTAATTGCCCATGTATAGATGGCCTACACTGCCCTTCCCAATCCCTAGCTCCACTATGTAGCATGAAGCCTACCCTGAATAAAGCCATGTCTAACCCAGAGGTGTTGGACATGCTACACTTAACACATCCTGATCCCAAGTAAACACATACATCATGGACATCCACCTTTCTAGTACAAGGATCACAACATGCCTGACAGATCTCTGTGGCTGGCACTGGTTTGATGTGCGTGTATTAGTCAGACACCTTCTGTAGTGTTGGTTCTGCCAGCAGTCCAGTTGCCAACATTCTCTTGCCATACTATGCATACCTGTCCAGTGAAGCTGCGCATCGCCCCTCTCTGTGACATGGTGTGATGACCGCATGCCAAATATATCAGTAACCCTGTGGATCAGTTCTGTGGCACTGCTTGAACTAGCCACTGAAACTTACCCGCTTGTTGCCTATAGCTAGGTAACCTGGCTGCCTAGGCTCATAAATGGATCAGGGCATATAGCCTACTAGATAACTATTACCATACATGCTATAGTTGATATCCAACCCTGCAAATACCATCAGGCTAGCTATTGTCCCAAGTGTTACACATGTGCAACACAGGCAATACATGGCAGGATGCTACACAGCTGTACAGTGCCATGTAGATGTATATGGCAAAACACATACATGCTTGCAAGTCTTCAGGGTCAAAGGTCATGTCCCTAATGGCTATGTATAACTATATATGTGACATATACACAGCATTAAGGTAAATTGCATTAATGTGAACACATCCAGGCATGTGCTGATAGGTAAAGACACCAGTACAGGCAAACAGACATGCCCACATCAAGACAACATCCACATGGAGTATGAGCAATGTCATCACATGACACACAGATATATGGTGATAACATCACATCACCAGTAAGTGTCAAATGTGTGTGACTTAAACAAGTCAGTGGTGATAGTGTCATGTAGATTTGCAAAGACTTATTTGTAATCTTAATAAATGTGATACATATGTATGTTCAGCTGTAATTCAGTACTTTTCTTTGAGTTGCTGTGACCTGTCTCCATCATTATGCCTTCCAGGTATGCCATGTAGCAGGCTGACAGCATACACCTGCTTGGAGGATGAGGTCCTCGTCCCATACCTCCTCGACATCCATACAACATTCTTTAGCCATGTGCCACAGGATGCACAGCAGCAGGATGCCCTGTGGAAGGAATTCCGCAGGAGGTAAATGATGTTGGCGGTCAGAATTGCACCTATCAGCAGGTGCACCCACACTGCACTGACCTCATAAGACAGGTGAAACAGCGTGCTAATGCAATCACCAGGAACAAGGTGCAACAGGTGGGGCCACTCACCCAGCCCCCACTTACACGTACCGAGGAGCTACTGGCCAACCTGGGGACACCTGCAGACCTCCATCCACAAGCTTTAGCTGGTATTGTGGAGGTGGGTGTCTCTCAACCACTGAGCCTAGAGTTGCCTGGTAAGTCTGTACTGCACATATAACACAACTATATTTCACATAGTTACATGTGTTATTGTACAATATGTAATGTAACATCATATGCAAGGCATGTATGCACACAAGCCACATACTATAGTCTGCTACTCTATGGATGCACAGATGTGCATACTCCATAGTATAGTGTATTGTTCTGGCTTATGTGCTAACATGGACATTGCACCATGTAGCTATCACATAGGTGTGGATAATGATCTTACTGCTGTGCCACTCCTGTTTAGGTACCTCTGGCATTTTGCAGTGACAGCAGCCTGTGTCAGGTGAGATTGTTATTATTTACCAGGCTTGATAATGCACAGATCATGCTAATTGCATGCTATCTGCCATAACACACATACACATAATATGGTGGTCCTGCTAATAGACACTGGTCATACCTGCAATGCATCACAGTGGTTACCCATGTGAAACAATTGAAGACTATATGAACCACCTACACTAAACCTTCCAAACTGTCATTGCCAGATGTGTGGACAACTGTGAATACAATGGTGGAGGGGTGTTTCACTGTAGGGACAGGTACTACATAGCAGCATTACACATGAAGTGAATACAAACAGTACTGTACAGACAGCATATGTGTGCACACACTTTAAATGTGTTGGAGCTGGAGTATGACCAGCCCACAGGATACACCCTTGTAGATTATACCCTTGCTATGAATGTCACACAATGTCATGTGCTATCTGACATGTCCATGACATGTAGTGGGATGACTGCAACACTGCTCTACTATCCTGCAAAACATAATGTCTCACATCCCATACATACCACCCTTTGTCTGCATAACCCTGTCCTCACTGGAGCATATGACATCTATGGGTGTATGTCATATGGGATAACACTGACATGTGAAATAAGATGGCCATCACAACCATTGGACAGAACATGTGTACACATGGCCATGGAGGATGGCCAGAGACATGAAGCAACACGCACAGTAGAAGTGATGTACATGTGTGTGCACCCTGTTGCACATTGGCTCGACACAATACAACTATGGTCTTTGTGTAATGGTGATATTGCAGATGTGAAACACTTAACATCATACAGGCCTGTGCACAGCTTGTGTAGGCATAAGATGAAACCACCACATAACACGTCTTGAACATCTTGAGTGTGTCACGACATGAAAGCATTCACCTATACAGTATCCAAATACATACATGTGTTACACAACATACACATACAACCAGATGAGGCCACAGATACAGTACATTCACCTTGCTGGTGTCAGACATCACTGTCATGCCTGCTCCTCATGTGTGTGAGGTATACAGATGGCATGTGGGACATTGAGTACTGCTAAGTTAGCCGTGTGTGGGCATAGTTGCCAGACATCAGTAATATGGTTGCAGATGTGCAGGGGTGTCATCTGTATACCCTTCTGTGACCTGTGTCACACATTCCACATTAGGGTTTAGTGTGTATACACCTCAGTGACGTGGGTCACATTCCACATTAGATATGTATTGTATGTGAACATAGTCATGGCTGTGAACTGTGTCAGTAACTCACACTGTATAGCAATTGTGAAGCCACATGATGCCCTGCAATGGCTTTGCACATCAGCTCAATGTGCAGTATGTCACTGCATATTTGTAGGGCGGAAAGACAACATTGCATCAGCTGAAGGCCCATGTTAGTGTAATACGTCCCTGCATTGGGACAGCATTACCATACTGTAGATTGGAAAGGACACCATTGTGTTACACATATATGCATGTCATTCAACACGTCAGTAGAAGACATGTCATACTACATGTGATTGGCAAGGTCATACGCCACACATCAAGCCGGTGTACTGTAAATCTATGCTGGTCTGTGGCACCATTGCAAAGAAGGGACAGCCATGTCAAACATGTGTGTACAGCCACATGCACAATGTCTGTAGACTCAGCTCAGGATAGGTGGAATAATGTTGAACAGACATGCACTGCTTTGGGGGAGATATGCAGTATGTAAGCTAGGGCTCAGGCAAACATAGCATTCAGTCGACATACCCTTCTGCTCATGTCCTCACACATAGGGGTGGTGTCCAAAACAAAGCATCAGTGGCAGATGTACAAAGGTCAGCGATGGTCTGTTAACATGTGGTGCATGTTGCACACACGATGGCAGTGCAGTACAATGCTGAAAAGTGCATGCATTGTGTTGCAGGTGTGGGGCTTAGGCTACTAACAAATGGTGCAATAAAGGTATGTATGCTAACCACCACTATAATTGTGTAAGGTGCATGCTGTCTGCTATAACACATGCATGCTGTTGTGTGCAATTCAGGGATGTATGATAACAACCACTATAATTGTCTAAGCTGAATGCCATCTGCCATATCACCTGCATGTAGCATGTGTGTGTGTGTGTGTGTGTGTGTGTGTGTGTGTGTGTGTGTGTGTGTGTGTGTGTGTGAGTGTGTGTGTGCGTGTGTGCGTGTGTGTCTGGTATAACTTGTAATGTACAATTCTTGTCTTCTCCTCACCGGTGTTGATGTAGGTGTGTTGCCCTCCTGCGGTCTACCTGATGTTAGTGTCCCCACAGACTCTAGCAGTAATGATGATAGTATGATTGAGGCACAGGCAGGGTTGTCAGGGGCTGAATCTGTGCCATTGGTTGCCATTCCACCTGTATCCCCCTCATTCTCACACACAGTTCCCCTGCCTACACATACCCCATCACCATTGGCCATAGAGGAAGGACAGTTGGCTAGTAGTAGCATGGAACAGGGAAGTGTGGAGGCTATAGAAGGTGTGCCTGCACACCATGATCCCAGTCAACTGACTAGTGATGTCCCACACAGGCATGTGTCCAGCGCTGCTCGTAGGAGGACCACTGGCCAACATGCCCCTGCAAGACAAAGCACATCAGCTGGAGTCACCAGACTCTTGTTTTTGGCTGTAATGGAGGCACAGGCATGTGCTGAATGGCGCAACAGAGAAGGTCTGAGGCTTCAGAGGGCTGCTGTCTATTCATTAACTGACAACATCCAGGCACTTGCAAATGCTCACCATCATCTTGCAGATGTTTTGGATAAATGATTGAGTGACATGGTGGGAGTCCTTGACCATGGCATGTCAATCCTTGAGCATGGAATGTCTGTGCTGGAACATCTGGTGAGAGTGAGGCGTCGGGCACGTGGACGTAGGTCAGCTACATCACCTGTTGAAGGTCTACGTGAACATGCTACTGCACATGCCCGCTCCCATAGTGGCAGAAGCAGCAGCAATGCAGCTGGTGCTGTGCAGTCCACACCAGGACACAGCAGGCCACATGCACGTGGTCATGGATGGTCCAAACAGGGACATGATTCCAGTGGACATGTGTCATCAGACAGTACCCAATCTGGACCTCTGCCTGGTAGTGCCCGTGCAACTCCTGGCAGGCGCAGGTCACATGGCTGTGGCTGGACACTGTGAACTGTGAAACCTGACTTGTACAGTCTGTAGCTGTCAATAATACCCCTGTGTTGGCCAGCTACATGCCAGACCTGTATGCATGCATACACACACACACACACACCAGAAACAAATGTAGGGCACCTCAACACACATGCGCATAACATCCACACACTCCCAATGATATCGCAGGGCCTAACACACACACATGATGTCATCCAATGGTGCAGCCTAGGCCTCTGGCAAACATTATCACCCTGTGCATATGATGATGCCTGTGCCGCATCCCTGTCATCCACACCATCAGTGCAGGGACACGCTCATATGGTCTGATGCACAGGGTGGACATACTAGGTAGACAATTGTAGATTAATATTGTTGAGTAGTGTTGACAGGCAGCAGACATGCCATGTATTACAGTTTTAGAATGCATTTTGTACATTTGTCAGTATGTATCATGTGTAACAACACTAACAGCATGTTGATCTTGATGTTCTGCCTTCCTCTTTCAGGTGTAATTGCATGTGCCGGGGGATTTCAGTGTTTGCAGTTAGTGTCCCATATGTACATGTTGACTACTCACAGGTCTGTATGACAATACCTGCATGCACTTTGTAGCTTCCACATCACAGTTATAATCTCCCATGTTTCAATTATGTTTACTGTTCTAATGAGCCAAGAGCATGATAGCTGTGTAGTAAGCTACTGTGTTCAGAGCCGTCACATCCATAGTGGGTGACATTACAGGTATGTTTACCTGGAGTGGGGAGGAGGTAAACGAATGGTATGGCAGATGACAAGGGTAAAGGCCAGTGGAAATAGTGGCTTCTCATTGGGAAGCAGTAATACCCACTGCCATGACAGGATGCAAACACAGACGCACCCACACACACTCAGAGATTCACAAACACAGTAACATACACTCTGACACACACACAGTTGCCAGTGTTCGAATGAGAACCCCTGCCTGTGTGAATATCATCATTATAGTACTACGCAATTACAAGATGTGCCTCAGAGATTACACATGTACAGGTAGTTGGAATGGCCTAAGATTGAGGACATCGACAGGGGTACTACAGTGCAGTGAGTGTATGTGGGGAGGGGAGTTCATCAGTAGGCTATGTAACAACAAGTCACACCCCAGGGTGTACATGTTAACAGGTGGTTAGAATGCCCATCTAAGATTGATGATATCAACAGGGATACTAGTTTGCATTGAGTGGATGTGGGGGCATTAACATTTCACTATGGTAAAATACAGCCTCACTCCAGGGACTGGACAGCTATATACACACAGACAGCCATACATGCAAACACACACACACACACACACACACACACACACACACACACACACACACACACACACACACACACACACACACTGTGGCATTCAGAAAGATATACACCTATGTCACACACATACAGACACTTGACATGTGTGAGGTTCAACCACCTGCCTATGCCTTTCTTCCTACACTTCACTCTGTACTGATGTCAACAGCAGTGTTCTGGAGAGTGAAAACATGTGGGATGTATTCCCAACCATACGTGACATAGGTGGACACACATATGCCCACACGTGCCAGTACTGTGAATCAAACACCTGCCTATCTCATGATAGGTATTAAGGAAGTACAGCACTATCGCATTTGCTACAAAGCTTACTGACTCTTTCCTTTGCCAACTGTGCTGATTTATGCACGATATATGCACATGGGAGGTATTACTGTTACAGGTGTCAAGAGGTTTGCCTTCTGTGTCACCCTTACTGCATTCTACATTGTCTGTCTTCCACTTCAGTTAACAAAACCACATCTTAGCAGTTGCACAGGTTATTGTAGGAATGGTTGTAACACACCAGTTAGCTGTCCTCAGTAATCATTCATCTGCAAAGTAGCCCCACCACTTAGTAGTCATATCCAAACATCTGTCCATACCGCAGGTACAGCTTACTGTACTTAGAGCATATCACCATATACAGTTGGCAATGTTGAGTCTGTATTGCAACAGCATGATGTACTAAGATAACAGTCACCTTCAAACATCAGACACTGCACACACATGGAATCTACACAAACATCAATACATGTACACATATGCGGTCTACATCAGTAAGTGCACTAGCAGGTCAAGAGGATACATTCCACACCTTCCCCATGCCATGTATGAAACATAGCCAAGCATTACACCATAATGGATGTTGTATTCATGTACTGGTAGGACACAACCACCGTCACCGAGTAGCCAAGTATACATATATGACAACAGCACATATCAGCAAGACACACACACAGCATTGTTCGATGTCATGCTCCTACAAGCTGTTACTTGACAGTGCCGTGGTGAAGTCAGGGCACTGTAATGGTCAACAGTGACTGTAATGGTCAACAGTGAGCACATCATATTTGCCACACACACCTCATGTTTACTGGAAGAGTGCCAACAATGTGCTCTGTTAGGCTAGGCAGTACACTCATTCAAGCATGTGCAAGGTCTGTGACTTGTACACATCTCACCCCAGCACATACTGGCTATTGTGGTACTAAGGCTAACGTCCAGACAGCACGCAGCATGCATGGCTTGCAATTGTTGACATGGGGTATATGTAGGAGATGTGGCCACACATGGCTGTACATGTCATGAACATATCACCTGTGACTACTCAGGAACATAGAGCAGAGCTGGATTCCCCTGAGTCTGTCAATACAGGCCTTGTGTAGGTCCTATGATCCTGTCATTTGGGTATGTTTGTAAGCATTGCATTAGGTGGACATGACTAATGGCATACATGCCACATGTGGTGTTGTATGATATGATAGGTGTCATGGGTGACAGGTGGAGAGGGAATATTATCTCTGTTAACATAGATATCAAACCTTATGTACTGTTAGTATGGTATCTGCCATGTGCATGTGTGTAATGACTGTAGCCACCTGTATGTAGAAAGGATAACGAAAGCTACAGTAATGCCATTTATGTTGTATGAGTGTGGGATGTACATATCCAGGGCAGGTACAGTTAGGTCATATCCAACCATGAGGGTGTTGTTTACTGATGTACAGCAATAGTCGACTGTGTTAATGCTGACAACATTTGTGGGACCCTGGTATGTGTACAACTGAGCTGGTTACAAAGAGTGGTATTATTGCATTGCATAACACATTATGCAGCTGTGTTTGTACATGGATACTTTGCACAGTTGATGTAGGCCTAGGTACAGTCCACCAATTGAAGGTATCTGGTGGTCTGCCATACTATGTCATACCACATATGGATGTGTGTTGATAACCTGGGGACAAGGTGGTGGATGTATATGAGGATACAACCTAGAATGCAGCGTTTTCCACTGCCACCTGTGCCTGACTCATCTGTGATGAGTTATGTCGGAATAGTGGTCTTTACATGTGAGTAGCCTTTATGAATATGTGGACACCACCACCTAGAATGGTCCATACCACTGTTATGGCCCACATGTCTGGATCTGAGTTATATGATGGTAGTGCAATTGTGCACTACAGAGCCTTCAGCCAGGTGTTCCTCACTGCACAAATGTCAGTATTCCCCATTGTAGGTTCTACATTGAGCAAATGGATTATTAAAGCCACACATCTAGCACTGGTTAGCATAAGCATCCAATGCAATTGTCTTGTAGGTGTCAGGGTGTTACCTCTGTGTGTAGGACATTTGCCTTGGAATGCGGCTATATGGGTAAATGCACCTAGGTATTATCCACACACACTTGAAACATGGATGCATGTGCTCTGTGTCGAAGGCTTGTCGTTCAGTCATGACAGCCCGGAATGACAGGCACTGGACAACCTCATAATAACAGCAGGACATTGGCTCATTGTTTTGGTCTAGCATTTTCCACTCATACCATGACATCACTGCGAGTAGCAGTAATGTGCTTGGTAGCAAATGTGTCATGTAAGGTGACGGACAGCAGCAAAAATTGTGTATATAACCAATGTGAGATATACTTAGGGTAGCAGTCCTGCTAATAATGACAACTACTAACACAGCTGGGAGAGGTCATCTTGACACCTGCACCTCAGTACCATTACACAATGTGGCTCACACATTATGTTTGCACATGCCACTATTCCAAGTATAATGCCACTGTCCACAACCTGCTATCAATGTATGCCTTTCAGGGCAGCAAGATGTGTGACACATGCTGTAAGTAGCATCCACCTGTGCATCCCAGTTAACCTATTGTCTATCATGTCCACACATGCATGATTTTGTAGACTTAACATATATATGTCAGTACTTCATGTACATGTATGCATGTGTATCACACAGCATAGACAGAGATATATCATTTATGGGCAACATACAGGTATCAGGTAGTAAACCAGTATGATGTGCATATATACTGACAGGTAAGATGTACATAGCTGTAAACCTGTGTGTTTACAATAGGAGTCCATTACAATGTGTTCTGCACATGTAAGTGTATGAGCATGCACACTGTGGCCTTCTGTGGTTAGAATCGGAGTGCATCCCAAACAGCCCTTTGTTACTAAGTGTATGAGCGTACCCACTGCCACCTTGTGTAATTTCAGTCAGTGCATCCAACAAGCCCTTTGTTACTAAGTGAATGAGCATGCCCAGTATAACCTTGTGTAGTTGTAGTCATAGTGCATCCCAAACGTCTCTGTGCTACTAAGTGTATAAGCATGCCCACTGTAACCCTGTATAGTGATAGTAGTTGTCCATTCCACAGACGGGCATACTCCAGTTCAGGTTCCTGTTTTGCTACAACTATACCTCTCAGGCCTACCTATGTACTACCTGCAGATGATGTGTCTTGTTTGGGCATACAGGTTGTAATGGGCACCTACTTTAAACACACAGGTTTACAGCTATGTACTTCGTAACTGTCAGTATTCCTGTTGTTGTCCTCAATCATAGAAGGGCATTCTGACTGTCTTGGAATTTGTAATCTCTATGGCATGTCCCGTAACTGCGTAGTACTGTAATAGTGATCTGATGATAGGCAGGAGTTCTAATCCCCCCACTGGCAGCAGTGTGCATGTGTTTGTGTGTGTGACAGCAAATGCCTTAGTGTGTTTCTCAACAAATGCCTAATTGTGTGTGTTAGCAAATGGCTGATTGTGGTTGTTTGGGTGCATTTGTGTCTGCATCCTGTCACGAGAGTGGGTTTGGCTGCATTCCAAATAGATACCACCTTTTTCACTGGCCTTTATCCTTGTCAACTTCTAAACCTTTCTCCCCCCCCCTCCCCACTGCAAGTAATCAGTCCTGTGATGTCACCCAGCTCAGATGTGGAATCAGAGTAAGTGTAATTGTATGTGTTCTGTGGCACATGCCCCAACTGCATACCACTACTAGTTACCTTTACATAGGCAAGACATGTATTCACAATACTGGCAAGTGTGTGCGTGTTTGTGTGTGTGACTACCCTGTAACCAGGCTTACACATGGGTAATGTCTTTTAGCACACAATGGTAGCCATCTGTGGTGACTGGTGTCTACAAAGTATTACATAGTTAGGAATGGTAAAGAATACACAGTCAAGCATGACTATAGTTGGGTATGTTATTTTCCTGTGCCACTGTCGAGCAGTGAACAGAAGTGGTTGCCGGGTGTAAGTCCATACCCATCATTCCCCCACCCAAACTCCACAACCCCCGGGGTAGATTACATTAGTCATCATTCCCCTCCCCAAACTCCACATACACAACAACCATCCCTTCACTGGTGAACTGATTAAGATTTAAATGTTATAACTCAAGAGATGCCTCTGTTTTTTTGTACACGTCAGTTCTTTTGGAACCCTTCTGTGTCACAAAGGGTGTTCAGACATGTGTATATATATATATATATATATATATATATATATATATATATATATATATATATATATATATATGTGTGTGTCTGTGTCTGTGTGTGTACACATCCCGTAGGTGCATACACACACACACACACACACACACACACACATATATATATATATATATATATATATATATATATATATATATATATAGTTATGACATTTGTACAGCTGTAGACTTGTCTTTGTTGTTTCTCAGAGTACAGTACATTCAAGGGTACTGTACATATGTACACAAAGTGATTGTCCCATTTGTTTTCAGTACTGTGGAATACCTGTAGTAAGATGTGCATTATAAACTCTATGCAACATGTATACAACCCAGATGGCTTAGTGATACATCCAGTGACTTCAATGTGCATGATCCAGGATTCAAGACCTGCATGCCTTGTTGATACTCTCAATTAGGACTGAATAAGACACTTTTAAGTGGGTGTAAATGTGTTTTTGTGACAGTAAGCAGTGGGTACACGGAGGTAACAGACATGTACAACTCGCAGTACACTTGAAATGTCCTTATTTGGCAATCCTGCTGATGTCACCCACCTATGAATACACCTCTTGGACTGCTGTAACCCAGTACGTGGCGTGTGCTATAACTGTGTAATGCTGTAGTGTGATAAACTAGTTTGGTAGGTGTTTTAATTCCAGATAGGTCAACTGTGTGTATCTGCCTGAGAAAGAAACAATGCTTTTTAGGGTATGCACACTCTTTACAATTCACATACTCACCTTTGGCAATCCTGCTGATGTCACCCATCTAGAAATACACCTCTGGAAGTGCTGTAACCCTGTGTTCTCTGTAGCGCATGCTGTAATTGCATATCGCTGTAGTGTAATAAACTAGTTAAGTAGGGGTCCTATTCCAAGACAGGCCAACTGTCTGTCTGAGAATGTCACAATGCGTTTTAGAGCATGCACACTCTTTACAATTCACATAACCACCTTTGGCAATCTTGCTGATGTCACTCACCTAGAAATACACCTCTGGGACTTCTGTAACTCAGTAATCTCTGTAGCGTGTGCTGTAACTGTGTAATGCTGTAGTGTGATAAACTAGTTAGGTAGGGGTTCTATTCCAAGACAGGACGTGTGTGTGTGTGTGTGTGTGTGTGTGTGTGTGTGTGTGTGTGTGTGTGTGTGTGTGTGTGTGTGTGTGTGTGTGTGTGTGTGTGTGAATCTGCCTGAAGAAAGGACAATGCTTTTTAGAGTATGCACACTCTTTACAATTCACATAACCACCTTTGGCAATCCTGCTGATGTCACCCACCTAGAAATACACCTTTGGAAGTGCTGTAACCCAGTAATCTTCCTAGTGCGTGCTGTAATTACATATCACTATAGTGTGATAAACTAGTTAGGTAGGGGTTCTACTCCAAGACAAGACAACTGTGTGTGTCTGCCTGAGAAAGGAACAATGCTTTTTAGAGTATGCACACTCTTTACAATTCACATAACCACCTTTGGCAATCCTGCTGATGTCACCTACCTAGTAATACACCTCTGGGACTGCTGTAACCCAGTAATTTCCATAGCACATTCTATAACTGTGTGATGCTGTAATGTGATAAAGTAGTTAGGTGGGGGGGGGGTCTATTCCAAGCCATGGCAGGTGTGTGTTTGACATTCAGAGCCTGTGTGGAGGTGCCTCTGATTGTCTAACCACTGGACATGTTAGGGAGCAGATTTTGTAGTTTTCCTATATGGTGTCCATATTATATGTCACAATGTCCACCTCACGAGAAGTACAGATATCAATCAGCCAAGGGACTGTGTTGGCAAGCCATACCCCTACATCTGGCAAAAGGCCTGGTGAACAAATTATGCAACTCTACTATTACCCGGAATACGTTCTGAACCCATGTGTCATACACAAACACACTTGCCTAGAATATCCCGCTTTGTTGCTAGTACCCTGCACATTGATGACAGATAGTAGGCATGATGTGATTGCAGTGGGCTGCAGAGGGCATGGCATCCTTTCCAGCAGTACAATAGGCACATAATTGAGGACAATATGCCTTCACTATGTTCCCCCCTGGATGCCTGCAATATATGCAGTGCCATCAAATGTGATCCACAGAGTCCATACAATGCCTTACACATGTGCCCTGTATGGACAGATGCCACTGACACCAGGGAATACCTGTATCATGCTATCAATGCAGGTGCAGGGTCGACCTGCTGTCTATAAGCAGGTGCTGCCACACCAGGCTAGTATTGGCATATCTGAGGATAACAGTCTGTGTACACAACATGTGCCAGCCAAACCAGGTACACTTGTACATGTCGCTATACATTATTGTGCGATGTGCACATCCCAGGCAATGTCCATGTCAAGGACTATCAAACACAGACATGGCATGCATTGCAAAGCAATGGCCATACACAATGGTAACCAGGATGACAGGACAGTTCATACAATACCCATCTGTGTGGCACATTGCAGACACTACACCCCTTCACCACACTGCACACCACTGTCGGGTGGTGTGATGCCGAGGATTACCCCTCACCCAGCCTTGTACAGCCATCTTGCACAGCCAACCACTACACACCCATGAAGCAAAGCACACATGCATGTCAGTACTGGCACATTGTGTCTGCAGGTGGGGTATGATGCTCCCAACCACAGTCACACCCAGTATAACTCCCATTGGCATACCAACTGATGTCAGACACGTTCACATGCCCTAGCCCATAGAACCTCCAGATATCCCCTGTGGTGCATGTAGTACCTGTGCATTACTGCAGTGTGGAAAACTAAGTAGTTAGGAAGTGTATTTGTGGGCCTGGCAAAGTGTGGCAATGTGTCTGAATCCCTTAGAGAGTATGGTTCTGTTGACAATGACATCCATTCATGTGGACAGCCATGTGTGCTACACCTAATGTATGTCTACTATATCTCTGTTGCAGATGTCGCTCACCAGCACACATATATGTTCTTACAGCACACCAACATGTCAGTTTTGTGGCACATGGAGTAACTGCATGCACTTGTAATAATAATGGCTAGTCAGTTAGGGGTTTGAACCCCTGTACTGGTAGGTGTGTGACAGATGATGCTTAGGTTTTAGTCTCCAAGTCCTTCTCTGATGTACTTTGCCTCTGTCTGTCCCTCCCACACACTCTCTGGTGTATGTGGAGTTGTACACCTGCTCAGCAGCAGCTTGTGTTTTGTAAGTGATGGTCATGATCAAGTGATGGCCTCTGCACCTATTGCAGTCCTCCTCTAGCTGATTGCATGTGGAACAGCTGTGGTGTTGTTCCCATAGCCAATAACATGGAAACACAGTACAATATCTAGGAACATCATGTTGGTGTTTGCCCATGACAGTAACTGTGAGTGGAACCTGAATCTGGTGTTTGGTAAACGGCATCACAGATGATATCTGGATATTCCTCAAACAACATACACAGTGGAAAATAGCCTAAAGACAGGAATGTGATGTGCCAGACATGACTACAGCATGTAAGTGTAGATATGCTTCATTGAGACTACTGCCAGTTTAACAAGTTGTGTGTGGTAATGGCTATTCTGCATGTTTTAAAACTGACAAGACAGTGCTCTGTTTGTGAGGGAACCCCCATCTGTAGGGCCATCTGTGGACTGGTCAGTGTGTGGAACCATTTGTTTCCTGTGTTACTCATTGAACACACATCTGTGAACTGCAGATGCATAGTGTGAGGACTGCAGTCAGTACATGGTGATAGTGATGAGAGTTACTGCCAACGCATCCCTGATTGGACATATGTCATATAAAACAGTGGTATGACAGTCACTGTCTGAGGTTCTCACAGTGACATGCCAATAAAGGGCCACTATTCATAGCTGCAGTCACAAGTCTTCTACACTTTGTGCAGATGTCATGCGGTATATATGCATGTGTTGTGCTCCCTCTGCAAATGTATACCATCTGTTGTGTTGGGTTGATGGTCATATCTATGCATGCTGTTATAAGTAATCCTGAATGCTGTTGACTATTATTAAGCCATATCTGTATGAAAACTGCAACACCATAGGCTGTATGGGTTTGGAGGTCCCGGCAGAACCTCCTGTCCCACTTCAGCTGGCCATGGCACCAGGCACCAGCACATCTGTGGCCCAGCCTTGGATATCCACCTCTGTTGGCTCTGCATCACCTTCTGGTGGAACCGCCAATGAGGATGGGGCTTGTCCCCCCTGGGAGCAGATCCAGACAGGAACTTGTCAGCTGTCGTACAGTCCTGGATGTGGTGTGTAGGGGGCTCAATAAGGGGTTTTGAGGCCAGATATGCCAGCTTGAGGACAGAGTGTCACAGTTACAGGGTGAGCCTGCCCCTCCTAGACAGCCCCCAGCACTGCCACCTTTGCGGCTGTTTTGGTGCAGTAGTGGCTGCCCATGGCTGGGGATGTCTGTCCAACTGGCTCCATCTGGGGCTCATGGGCTTGTGACTGCTGAATACTCCTCCCCGTCCAAGGTGTATCCTCTCACGTGTCATATACTGACACTGTATGCTGTTTTGTCTGTCATCCTACCCAACGTATCTTCCACGAGCATACCTACTCTCCTTCCCCCACATCCCACTCTCCCCCTATGGAAACAAAAGGCCAATCAGTTCCTAGAACAACATTTGCTCCATACATAGCTATCCATTTCACACACGTGTCCTTTGGACACATGTAACCTTTTTAATATGCATCACAACATACTCCAGTTGTCCTCACCCCTTTCTCTCAGGCACATGATCCTAGTATGCACATGACTACTAAAGATTCCAGGTACATGTGATGCAGACAACCCCATTGTACACACAACACTACCGGTTCCTCTATGGTTACCCCATTTACCTTTTTCATGATGATGATGTTGCACACAGCACCTTGCAAGAGTACTGTTCTCACATAATGATTGGATAGGAACTGTTGTGTTAATGTAAATAAAATGCACAGAGTGATGTATTTGGCCAATGTACAAATATTTGCATGTATTAATGACACATGTCTGTCTGAGGGAGTCTTGATATTACATAGGACAACACCACTACATAATACAGGCATTGCTGGTGTTTCCCTTTTCATTCCTTTTTAATGCTTTGTTGTCACATGGGATGTTCTCGATATATCTATATATATGCATGCATCTATATCTGGACATAGACACACACATACATTTACATGAAGGAATACATTTCCTAGACTGTTGAATGACTGTGCTGGATGATATGTTTGTGATAACATCTAATGTTTGCATATCTGCCATGGCTTAGTGGGAAATCACATTTGCTGTGTGTGCAGGGTCCTGGTTTCTAACCTTGCAAAGGCTGTTTATTTTGTTGCTGGGCAGAATAAGGCCAGTTGATACGGAGTGATTAAGGCACATTAAAGCAGTTGTGAGCGAGTGTGAGTGGGTTTGTGTGGAGCTAAGCAATGCTAACCTCTGGTTACAGTTTCTTACACTCAGTTAGCCTCTACATTGCTTCACCAGTGTGATACTCACATGCCAGCGGCCAAACAGGCTTACACCCGCTTGCTCCTGCACTTGCAAATGCACTGCATTTGGTGTTTGCATCTGACACTCACACCCCTGGGTGGGAGTGAGGACTACGATATTACCTTGTGATGCCTATTATATCGGATTACATGCCTACAGTATCGGGAATGGCTGCCCATTAGGCGAAAGCATGCCGTTCAACTGTATGGAATCCGCGGCCTGTCCAGAGTTTGATTCATATTATTGGTGTGTACCTCTTACAATCTGCACCTGTCTGGCTAATACATGGGAACTGATACCATTCAATACAGACAAGTAATTGGGTTTTGGAACCCACATCCTTCAGCTGAGTCATACTACTGCATACCTATTATTCTATCATCTTTCTAAGGTTGTAAGTGGAATATGTGCTTTCTGTCCCTATCAGACCTCTCAAACGACTGGGGACAAATATCAACTGAATCAGGGACATGTCATGACAACATCAGAGACACATTTAAAATATTAGTGCTATTAACCTGACACATTGACAGACCCAGAGCATATGAATTAATGCACATTTTCTGAGGTAAATGATGTTTATAACTCTTAATTGTTGTCATTAATCATTACATATAATTCATCACCTTTCCTCCAAAAGTCACTAGTTTTAGGAGGGATTAAGTGGGACAGAGTTAGAATTTGAGTCAAAATCAGGGACATCCCTGGAAATCGGGGACAGTTCAGAGGTATGGTCCCTATTTGTTCCCCCAATGGTTTATGTCCTGTCCAGTGGATTTGCTCTTAGGGGTTTAAAGGTACGGGCGTAAGCTATGCCCATTTCTGAATATTGCTTACATCCCCAGGGTGATCATGATTTGACTGCACCAGCCAATACCTGCACACCTAGGCCCATAATTGCATACCCATAGTTCCCCCACCTGCCCCTCCTCTACAGCACCCATCGTTACTGTGGGTGCAGGTGGGGTATAAACACACCACTACACACTTCCCACTCTCTGCATGTCAGGACACATGTACGTTGTGACGACCAATGGATTATCAGGTTTGCACAACCTACTGGTCCGTGTACTTCTACAGCCTGGTTTGATTAATCATTACAGGGACTGTCTCGGATGATCATTAATTTTTGGGTGTCCCACAAGGGACATTGATGTCTTTGTTTCATGATTAGACCTGGCAGGTCTCTCCCACTGGTAGTATCCTGCCGGTAGTCTGGGAAGCAGTGGTGTGTTTACTTTTATTGTGTGTCTGTATGTCTGTATGTCTCACTGGCCTAGCTCGGGGGGCATTGATGCTACGTGTTACACATTTGTTTATTGGACCCCTCACCCCCATATGCATGGCCTGTGAACATATGTAATTCGTAACTGCTGTATCATATCCTAGCTATATACATGTGTATATTTACAGTCACACACACACATGTATATATATATATATATATATATATATATATATATATATATATGTGTATATATATATACATTACTATATACAGATATATCTGTATATGTATGCATACATGTATACATTTATATACTGCTGTCTATATATATATA
>NC_056741.1:1470716349-1470743849 GCF_019279795.1 Protopterus annectens | reverse complement strand
AATGGCTATGCTTTAAAAACACAGGAGAAGAGAAAGGCTTTTTGGCCATTGATTAAAACACTCAAGAGAAAGATCATCAAAGCTCAAATAGTTTTTTCAGGAAAAATTAAAAAAAATGTCTCTTCAAAGGTTAAAAAAAACAATGCTTAGCAAACTAGAATAGACTTTGTCATATACTCAGAAACCAGTGTTTGTGAGAATAGTTTTCAATCTTAATCAAGTACTCTAGGTTTAGTATGTGTACCTTATCTGCTTTCACTAGCCTGGGGAGCAATCATGACACTGCCAACTTTGCTTGAGATGTTGCCTGATAAGGTTTTTAAAGGAGGCTTTGGATGATGGGTTTTGAATGCTAGTGGGGACAGAGTTCCATTTTTTAGCCACTGAACTACTATATAGTGTATATCCAAAGCTGTTGTAGCTGTTGGTGACTTCTAATAGCTTGCTTGATGATCTAAGAGGCCTTTTGGCTGAGTGATGTACTAGGTCTTTGAGGGCAGGACACTTATTGGGGAGATAATAGAATGACAGAGGCAGAGCTGATTGTAGGTTAGGAGGTTGGGTAGTTCAAGCCAGTAGAGCTGTCTCAAAGCAGTACAGTAATGAGTTCTATATGAGCAATTTGCAGCAAAGTGGGCAATTCTGTTATAGCAGGCTTCCATTTTGCTAAGTTCAGTTTTGTTGAGATTAGTCAGAATGGGAGACGCATAGAGTAGGGTGGATAGAAGTTGGGAGCGAGCAATGGCTGATCTTGTGTTGTTGGTAAGAAATGGTTTGATACGGGAGAGTGATCCCAGTTTAGCATGTACTTTTTTAATAGTTAAGTTGAGATGACTATCAAATTTTAGGTGGGAGTCTGTGGTTATTCCCAATAGCTTAGCCTGTGCCACTGGAGCGATTGGAGTAGCCTTTGTGGAGTAGATAGTGAATTGACTGTTATCAGTGTTTTTTGTTAGAAATGGTTATAATCATAAGCTGAGTTTTCTTTGGATTGAGGATAAGTTGGGCTTTGGTTAGGTAGTTTTCAACATCAGAGAATGCTAGGTGAGTTGTTTGCAGGAGGGCGGAATATTTTGTGCAGCACAGATTAAGGTAGTGTCATCTGCATACTGAATGATAGATGCATGCTGTATGGAGGTATGGAGGTCATTTGTGAAGATTGTGAGCAGTAGTTGTCCTAAGATAGAATGCTGTGGGACTCCTATAGTTATGGGCAGCTGAGGAGAGAGATAATTTTCCCATTTCACAGCTTGGTACCTGTCAGTTAAGTAGCTTTGAAACCAGTTAAGAGTGGAATTTGATAGGTGATACTGGTTTAGTTTGTTTAGCAGGATTTGGTGCAAGACTGTGTCAAATGCTTTGGACATATCCAAAAAAAGAGTTGACACCTGCAGGCCTTAATTTTTGAGACAGTTTACTGTGTCTGTGAAGCAGAGGAGGGCTAAAGTGGTACTATGGGTAGGTCTGAAACCATGCGGAGTAGGTGACAGGATGTTACTGTCTAGGAGATATTTTAGCATCTGGGTATGGATGCATTTTTCTAGGATTTTGGCCAGGGGGGAGAGTAAAGCAATGGGTCTGTAGTTATTAAGTTCAGTGGAGGTCCCACCTTTATGTATGGGTGTAACATAGGATATTTTCCAGAGTTTGGGCACATAGTTTTCAACAATTGATGTATTTATGAGAGTGCTGATTGGGATAGCAATAGCATCTGCTGTGAGTTTCAAGAAATAGCTGGGGAGTAGGTTGGCTGCTGTTGATGAGGTTTTTAGTTTGGAGAGCATGCTTTTGATTGAAGTGGTGGAAACTGTTTTGAGGATAAAGCTTGTATTAGTGTTATTTGTCTTGGGGGGGGGGGGGCTAGTGAGGAAGGAACTGTCCTGTGATACTAAGGATAGAATTGAGTTAACAAAGTGGGAGTTGAATTGTGTTTCAATGGGAACATTAGTGTCAGGGGTGGTTGGTTTGGGGGTAGCCTTTTGGGTGGGTTTTAGTAGCTGGTTTACATTTTTCCAAAATTTTGGGGGGTTGTGTTGGTATTTAGTTTGTAATGTCATGTCGTAGGATTTTTTGTCCAGCCTAATGCATTTTTTTGCACGGTTGCGCAGTTCTTGGTACTTAGTTAGCCAGGCAGCGTCTCTGGACTTGAGGATTTATTTGGTTTCTTTACTGAGCCAGGGGTTTGTAGAGGTTCTAACCTTGATTTTGCACAATGGACCGACAGTGTCTAGTTGTTGTAGAAATGTTTTGTTGAAATATGCTACAGCCTGGTCAAGTGGGAGGGTTTTTAAGGGGGTCCAGTCACAGTTACAGAGTAAAGTACTGAGGACCTCAGGATAGAATTTTTTTGTGTTTCTAGTGGATATACAGTTAGTGGTTTTGCATATGCTTGTTCTACTACGTATAAAGTATATTATGTTGTGGTCACTTAAGGTGTCTGGGAGACAGCCTGCGTGGGGGTACAATGTGGGGTTGTTAGTTAGGACCCAGTCAAGGATGGATTCCTTTTTAGATTTTTTATCATATCTAGTTGGAATTTGGACTAGCTGCTGGTAGCCATGGAGATTTATTAGATTACTTGATGGTTCTGATATGCAGGTGAACCAATCTAGGTTGAAATCCCCCAGAATAAGGGTTTATTGTGAGTATGTGGAAGAACACCAGGATAAGAAGTCTTCAAGGCTAGCAGGTGTATTACCAGGTGGAATATAGATCACAATTGTGGTGATGACCTTTTTAGGGTGAAGTTGAAGTTGTGAGATAAGTATGTCCCAATTATTGGGGGAGGTGTAGGAGTTTGGTAATTCATGTACAGTTAAGTTGGACTTATACAGTAAGGCAGTTCCACCCCCTTTACGAAGTGGTCTGTCTTGTCTAATGATATTTTAGCCGGTAGGGAGAATTTATGAGTTAGCTATGTTTTATTTAGCCAGGTTTCTGTTAAAGCAACTATGTCTGGGGAGTAGTGTGCTATTGTGACCTGGAGTTCAGGTATTTTATTTCTGATACTTCTAATATTAATATTTAGCATTAAAAGATGGTCGGTTTTGCTGCTATTGTTGATTTGCCCTGGGATGAAGATAGTGGGGGTGTTCTGTTCTGACATTTCTGTTGGAGCAGTTTGTGTTGGACAGGATGGATTTGGGTCTGGGTTGGGGTGGATATCCCCACTTATGGTGAGCTTGGTGTTAAAATGGTGATGCAGATGTTGGAGTTTGGTGAGAGGTGTGAGAAAGTATTGTGTTTTTTGGAGTAAGAATGAGAGCATATGTGTTTAGTTTTGAATTGGTTTGTTATGTAGTTCTTGTACAATTGTGGACAGATATTATTATAATGTGTGGTGTCTGTATATGAGAGTGCATAATGTAGTGTTGTGCTACTAAGTTTAGGGATATTGCTAAAGTGATAACTTGTGGTGTTATAAATAATTATGAGAAGACAGACTAGACTTAGTTGTGTGATAGTCATGGTTATAAGGTTTAAGATGGTACTAGGTGGGGCTCTGAATAGAAATTATAGGGTTGCACTATGTGTGAATGGGTAAGTAGTGTGGGTGATATAAAAAATGCCTAATGGGAATAAGAGTGATTGGGAGTATTTTGTTGTGGAGCAAGTTGGTGTGGTATAATGTGATCTGACTTGAGGAGCTGTGATTGGTGGAGGTGATGTGAGGGTGAGCTGTGGGTGTGGCTGTGATTACTATAAATGTAGAGGTAGTGGGGGTGGGAGGGAATAGGGGGCAGGGCGGGGGAGCGGAGAGAGCCCGAGCGTTAGCGAGGGCGAACGGAGCGGGGCAGAGCACACCAAGACAAGAGTAAAAAGTAAGTATTACTTTACAAATCTGAACACTTTAAACAAATTCCTGAGGTCTAATGGCTTACCAGCAAGCAGAATGCAATTGCTGAAGAGCACTTGTGCCCTGGTGGGAGACTAGAAATTTAAAGATGACTCCATGCTCAGCAGGATTCTAATATAGACTTAGTATTGGGGGAGGGAGATAGCACAAGGGGTGTAAACCAGGTAAAGTATGTATTGATCAGACAGATCAGTGCACAATGCCTGATGTGCTTAATACCTTAACAACTGCCATGAGATGAGCATTATATTAGTGATGGGAAGAAACACCGAAGACTAGTGCAACCTTATCTAAACTGAACTTGAGCAGCATTTTAAAAATGTGTACATTAGACAGTATGACTGTGAACAGAAGAGGTCATCATTGTGTGGTTATGTGTGTAGCTGGACGTTTTGGATATATATATATATATATATATATATATATATGAACAGGTGGCAAGAAATCACTATGTGAGCCTTGGAGCTGGAAAAGGGTGGTAGGATTTGTGCAAGTAATAATTAAGAAAAGTAATACTAGGTACATAAATCAACATGCTGTATCTAAAAACATTACAACTTCAGTAAACAATTATACAACTTAGATAGCTTTATGTTTAAAAGTTCAATGACATGTTCATCTTCCCCAAGGTTTGCATCATCTATTACATCACATTTATTGGACTAATTTATCAGTGGTCTGCATGTACACTTTTGAGTTAAAACTCTGGTGGATATATTGTTTATTAGAATGAGGGAAAAACAAAGGGGAAAGGGGTAATAATGCAAGTCAACCATATTTTCATATTCATGTATGTAAGAGGGGAAGAACTTATATTAACTAGTTATTGATGCATTAATGATATTTAAAATATATATGCATGTTTATATAGATGGTTATATAAGATATATAAATGTGAGCACATGTATAGACATATATCTACTTTTTATATGTTTACAGGTAAGATCTTGAGGCTGCTAAACACAGTTAGCATAATAATGTAAACTGATGGATCTTGATATAAATTTATTTTTATTCAATTTATACAAACTATGCAGAGTTTAACAGTTAAGTACTACATTATACAAACTATGCAGAGTTTAACAGTTAAGTACTACATATTTAGAATGACAGTAGAGTGCTATGATATTATGAAATGGTTCTCACTTTACATGTTCATTGCTTTTACAGTTTATTATACAATATATTACTATTGCATTACCTAACATGCTCAAGTAATTTCTGATTCTGGAATACTTTATCTTATCTATTTGATAAATATGGACATGTACTTTTTAAGTGTAATGCTATCAGTGGTTATATGGGTTCACTACATAAGACTGAAAACCCATAATACCGATGCCCATAATCCCGAGACCAGATACCAGAAAGACGAGAAGACCGGAAGACCAGAAGCGCAAAATTTAAAATCCCGAACACTGAACTAAATATACACCAAACACATACACATACACACACCTTCACCCAAAACACAAACACACTAACCTACACTACATAAAAGCAGGGAGGCAAGACCCCCTTCACCCTCCATGTGGGGGGATGTGCCCCCCACACACCCTCTACCTAAATATTCTAACTCCAAGGTCTCACTACACAGACAAACACAGGAAAACACCACCATACAACTACATTCCCCTCACACACACATCACAGTCACAACACACAATTACACACACAAAAGCCCCTAACCAACACACTCAAACATAGATACTTACCTGATCTTCCACCTATCCATTCACAAACCGCAACACCAGAAGTGCTACTTCAACATCCCTGAACCTCGGGATTTTGAAATTCACGCTTCTGGTCTTTCAGTATTTAGGGGTTTCAACTATATGGTCTCAAGATTTTGAAATTCAATATTTCTAAATTTCGAGATTATGTAGTGAACCCAGTAAAACAATGTAGTTTATAACTGGATTCTTTTGAATATTAAAAACTAAAAGAAAGCTAGAGCTTTCACTGTGTGGTTCCTTAAACCTCTTTTATTAGAGGCACATGGGATAGATGCAAATGACTTTTTAAGGACATCAGGTGGTTAAGCTATATGGCAGTTCTGAATGCCTATGACTTTTTTTCTTTTTAAGTCTGTTATGGAAAAATTCAGGCCAATAAAGCCAACAGCACAGCATAAATAGACTCTTTAGCTAACCTTTAGAAACACAGGGTTGTCGTACCCAGCTGATGTCCATAACCATTAGGGTGTTTGCAAAATATCTCAACTAACAAACTTGCTTTCATTTTTCTTTTGAATATTAACCTACAAAGTAATTTGATTCTGTGAATAGGAAATCACACTTTTTAAAATAATGTAAATTTTTATAAAATGTTAGTGTTTCATTATAACAACATCATACTATAAGCCATACCAGTATCAAAAGTAAATGGTATATGATGAGTAAATTGCATCATTATTTTAATTTTTAAACAGGAAGTGACAGAAAAAGCTTGACAATGAAGAAGGGAATAACAGTTTTAATTGAAAGGACAATATAAACTTGTATAGTACAGAATCAAATATAAGGAAATGAACTTTATAAGCAAGAAGTTGACAAAATTTGGTAAAGCAACACCAAAGAAAGAAATATCGTAGAAAATACTTAATAGTAAAGGAAGGGTTTTAATATTTTGTTTGTATTTTCTTTTAAGTAACATTAATCATAACATTGTTTTCATCTGAAGTTAATTTATGGTCAAAAGTTTATAAGATCATCTTTATCATTGCAATAGTTTTTGATATCGAACTGAAGTTTTTTGACATATACAAGTGAAGCAAAAGGCAAGAAGGACATGAAGTGGGGAAAATAAACAGTAGGCAAAAAGAATTCAATAACCCTGAATACAGTCAAAACTTGATAAAAAATACATTGGTTAATCTTACATATGACTGGAACACAAATGCTTATTTTATTTCAATTAGAAAAGAAATTTAAGTCTAAAATGACTTATATCTGCTAATTTTTATAAGAATGAATAAAATAACAAGTACTGTTTATCTGTTAATATGGAAACGTGATTTTAATTAAAAGTTCTGTTTCATACGTTAATTCTACTCCTACTCCTTTTTTCATTTCCAGGGAAAAAAAAAAAGGATAATAAAGCAGTTAAATTAGAAAGAGACAAAGGAAAGAAGGGAGAAAGAAGAAAAGAAATAGGGAAAAGAAAAACAACAAAAAATCATAAGAGGCAATAACATAGTAAAATGAGACAAGGCAAAATAAATGAAACTGGACTATCATTAGGAGCTGGAATGCATATATATATATATATATATATATATATATATATATATATATATATATATATATATATATATATATGCTGAAGGCAACTCAAGCATGTTATAAAATGGAAATAAAGTAGAAAGTAGATAAATGGAGGAAATGAGCAATAAGGAGAAGAAAAATGAATAAGATGAAAAAAAGAAATGAAAGAACAAAAGGAACAGGGACATGATAAAGTAGAATCAAATAGAGAGTCGGGGAAAGAAAAGAGAGGGTAAGAAAAATACATCAATTTCATTTTGCCTTAAGTCTTCTTATATAAACTTTTTGGGCGCTTACTTTGAGTCATTCTTTATTTATTTGACATTATCATTTTATACAAAAAGGTGCCAGGAAAAAAAAGGAAAGGAAGTGGAAGAAAAAAAAAAAAAAAAAAGGTAAGAAAGGAGAAAGAATGAATTTAAAGGAAGAAAAAAATAGATTCTGTGAGCAAGGAAAATTTGTAGAATCTAAAGGCTTTGAATATTTGAGAATTATTACAAGAGATATAGTAATATGTCTAAACTCTATAGTAGACGTCGATGAGAGTTTAAGAAAGTAAATAGTGGCTTACAGTTAGACAAGCAAAACAGAAAGTAGTTTAATTGAGATTTTTCTAATAAAAGTAGGAAACTAAAGATTCCCGTGTTAGGGTAAATTATTGTGGATATACTACTTGTACGTTTGTTGGTAGAGTTCTATTATATTCTGATGAATCTTATTTGAATGTTGGTGTGCAGATTATTTAATATTAACTTTGAATTACTTTTATTGATGTCTCTTCATGGAGTTTCACTACGAAAAATAAAGAAAAAATGACCTACTAGAAATGACAACAGTGACATTTATATCATTGAATATCAGCCCCTTAAATAGCGGTATCAAAAGAGGTGAACTAGAGACACTATAGGTGGCAGTCATAGTTATTATGCAGATATACTAGGGCTGTTTGTGCTGTCTGCAAATGATTAGACCTCAGCCACAATTCAAAGAGGCAACTTACGCTAACATACGTTCATAGGTTCATAGGTTGGTACGAGGCTATCGGCCCTAGGGCCTATACAAGCCTAACCATAACAATTCCCTGGATATTTCTTCCCACAATATTTACTTCCATGTTATGGTTATGAATAAGCTGATACAAATTAAGTGATAATGAGATTTAAATGAGATATGATGTAACTCATTGTATGCTAATGAAGCATTGTATCACATGTTTGTGATTCATAGTAGAATTTTTCTGCTTTTCTGTGCCATCTGCAGATACATTTTATAAAGTGGACTTTTGCCAGTTGTACTGTACTTTGCAATATGTGAGAATGCTGTTACTTGCTGTTAGCCTTGCAATTTCTAGTTCTGAGTTGCTTGTCTTGGCTGAGCCAAAACTTCTTGCATCAGTGGTGCTCACCGGCCAAGAATACAGAGACAGATGCAGAAGATAATTCATTATAAATTTGATACTTGAAAGCTACAGAGTGGACAGAGACATTATAATTGTCTTAGAGGGTATGTATTGCATGTACCTCACCAGACACCTGCAGCAGCTAGAGGGGCCTCAGAAGGTTCTCACTAAGAAACAACAGGTTATGTGGACAGGCGGAAATCCCTGTCACTTTACTCTGTATCTTATACACTGCTGAGAGGTGACTTCTGCCTGCTGGCAAATAGGGCAATCTCCAACCCTGCCCTAATGGAAATGCTGCAGATCTGCAAGTCAAGTGGCAGAAGAGTGACTTGCTCTAGGGATCTCAACCTAGCTTGTGACATTAACAGATCGTCAGAGAGACAGACACTTCTCTGGAATAGACTTCTTATTCACATAAAACAGAGCTCCTCACTGATCCTATTCAAATGCAACCTAGAGAATTGGATGGGGGACTGCAAATTCTCCCCTGGGGTGGAACTCGTGTCCCTCATGGACAGGGGTAGCAGGTGTTGATTACAGACCTGCTCTGTTCATAAATTAATTCTGCGAACTACCCAAAAAGAACAAATGAGGATACTTGGGATTAGCATGACTAGACTTGTAAAGGCTCTAGTGCCACTAACATAGTAACCTCCTATGAACCTATGAACCATAGGGGTATTGGAGGAATGCATGGACTTCTTGCTCCTATGAACACTTAGGTATGTATAGCCCTCACAATACTTGCTACAGAAACTTTCCAGAGACAGACAGGGGACACATAGGTATATCACAGATTTCTGACTTAAAGATACTGCAGCAGTTGTTGGCACATGTGGATCAGTACATCTATTTCCCAGTGTCATCTCAGACCCAACCAGGACTATGAGTGCCTTTTATGGGAATAGCACATTTCACTGAGGTACCCAGTGAGGCAGATTTCACCCATGTTGTATTCAGGGCTCCTTCTGGTACACAGGGTGAGTGGTACTGCAATAGGAAGGGCTACCATTCCACCAAATGCCAGGTAGTGTGGTATGCATGTTGGTGCATCAACAACGTCTCTGCCCAGCATCCTGTCAGTGCACATGATCCCCACATCTGGCACATTAGCTCACTCTACTGCCTCTTCCTGCATGGTGGGATACATAGTGGTCATCTTGTTCCTAAACCGAAAAATATTTTTTCCTATTGTATTTAATTTTTTATTCATAATAAAATGTATTTCTAAATACTAAAACACATTTTTCTTGTCTCCTCCCATTATCTCTCCCTCTCTCTCTCTTTTTCAGCTGATGCTGTAATATCCACTGGAGCTGAAGCTCATGACATCAGTGAGAAATCAAAGTGGAGCTGCAGAACAAACCTATGACTCATCCCTGTCCCAGACATGTATTGTCACAAAAGGGTCTTTGGCTTCCTGAAGAGTCATTCCAGGTGCCTGGATGAGTCTGGGGTGTTCTTCAGCATGACCCAGCTACTGTGCATAGGATGCTTACTGCATGATGCATTCTGCATAACATGATCATGCACTGGTCTGGTGGTGAAGTGACCCATGCTGTCACTGAAGCTCCCAGTTGCAGTCCCACTATGACTAATGATATCTAGCTGGCAACAGTAGTAAAGGACCCCATGCTGCAGGGTTGTGCAAAGCATTCAGCTGTGCAATTAAAGAAGTGGCATCTAGACCAGAACTATGGACCCTGACACGACAGGTTAGTGTTTCCTTTCTTGTAGAAAAACACAATTTAATTGATGCATGCAGTGATATCTGTGAGCTGTGCTATGTTGCCACTGTTCAACTGATATTCTCTCTCATCTTAAAATATATATTTTTATTTTATAACATTTATTCATAGTATTTAGGAATTATGCCTGAGTGCTCACTGACTCCTGTTCAGTGATGTCGTAAGGCATCATATAAGTAATAATCACCTTTTTTAACTATTTTGCAAAATAATTTCTTTAGAACTCATGTATGAGTGTACTGAATGTCCTTGTTTGGTATAATTAGCAAAAGCAGATATTTCAATATTTGATGACTTCATGCATTGCATTTGAATGAAGATGTATCATTTTTATATTTTGCAGTTTATTATCAGATTAAAGTATCTGTTTTCTGAGGTACTGCACATCAGATTTTCTTTGTCTATGAAGTCACAAATTACTGTACTTGACACTATAACATTGTTATTTGTTTGTTTTAATGGCAGAATACTGATTTAAATATGTAATATTCTCATTACTGTGTTTTCATGAAAAGTCATGTACTAATACTTATGGTGTAGGTAACTGCCAGCTGTAGGAATGTCAATGCACAGAGCACTGGTGTTAGTGACTGCAATGTCATGTTATATCATACAGATTTCTTTCCACAGTTCTAAGTAGTAGTATTACAAAGATGTAATGCATACAGTCGCAAAGTATCCCAGCTCCCCCACATTTCTGACATGCTCTTTCCCTTCTAGTTAAACCGTTCAATAGTCTTTATAAAACTGAAATTGTAAGTGACACAACTGTCAAAGTTAATTCACAGTAGTTCAAGATGAAATGAGTCATACACATCCCCTGAGGATAGGCTAAGTACATGGAAGAGATTTTGAATAGGGGCTGTCATGAGAGCTGTATTGTGAGTTGATTCAAGGTCATGGCGCAATTGATGCAGGTGACCTGCAAAAACTGATCTGGCAGTGTTTTCTGAACATGATTGTGACCTCAATTTACAGGTTCTGGTAAGTGTAAGTGAACGGTGAGATTACCTGCATGAAATCTGTTACATTAATTTCCTGAGAAGTATTTTTTGAGTCTCATGTGATCTGCTCCCATGGGTCCTGACAGTACCCCCTCCTCTTCCCCTTCCAAGAGTGACTCCTACTTGAGTCTGGTATATCCTAACTAATGTATGAAGGGAAGTGGCCACTGATGCTTGCTGTGCTACCATACTACGCATCAGTGATACCATGGCATTATCCCTGCTCTCAGCCATTACAAAGTTGTGCTGGAAATCCTGAGATGTACCCTGGAGGACTTTGACCATTTCCAGCTGACACTCTGTGGCAGTGGTTTGACCACTAACAATGTCATGGCACATTTGTTGCTTAGCAGCCAGTACTTTACATGCCTTCTGGGGAAGCTGTAACAACGTCTTGTGCCTGTCTCCCCCTTTGTAAAGATGTCACTGTGGACACTGTTACTTCTGAATGCCTGCCATTATCAAAGTGTTTGTCTAGGTTTGGAGATACTGGTGTAGAGGTGTTGATGTGCACAGGTTTTCTTCCTGCACAAGGTTAAGTGTAATGTCAGCATGTGCCTGACTTTGTGATTCACACTGTTACTTCTTGCAGAGTTACTAACATGCTGTGGGGTGTGAGATCCTGCCATGATGATATCCTCAAAATTTATTGGTATGGTGGAACAGTTTGTTTGAAAACATTACTGATAATGAAATAGCATACACTAATTTATGCTTATTAAGGGTATGTGGGGGACACTTACCATGCACACCACCTTCATTGCTGTTCTGTGTTGATGTAGAAGGTTCACTCAGTAATAATAATTGTCAGTTGCTTAATGTGATCATTTGTGGACAGCATTCAGTTTTCTATATGAATATGTGGTACTGTTTTTAAACCAACCTTGATGAGCAAACAAGTGTTGCTGCTACATATGTTGATAACAGTGAGTGTCCAAACCACCTCTGGTTATTCTAGTGCCATTATTATCTATGTCATAGTTATCCCCATGGAAACAGAGAAGGTATCCCTCCTCTAGTGTTGAGGTCCCACCAATAGCGGTATGGCATTCTACCTTGCCTTGCATCTAGCACATCCTACCATACCATTTCCCTTTTCTTACACTGTGTTAATATGTGGTTTCTTCCACCCATTGCATTGTTGAGAACAACTTGATTCCAGGCTTTTGTCCTCTCAGCTTATTTTGGGTCTCCACTTACCAGACAGACATTTCCCATATGTCCTAAGGACTGCCATGAGGAAGCAAGTTTCCTCATGGCTGAAATTGTTCTTTTACTGCATTGATCCCTTGTTTTATATCATTGCTCCATTTATTTTAAAAAAAGAACGGCTACAGTGATATGCAAAAGAATTTTGGAAGTAATCATCATTCAATATGTACAATGACCATGTTTGCCTGCCACCCTCCGAAAAATGTTAGGTGATACACCAATCTGATAGTCATATACACACTGCACGCTTTCCCATACCTAATGTAAGCATAGTCATATACGTGATTCTGCTCATGAATTATACACACACAATTATTATATTCCAGAAGACATCCACCATGCATCTTGGAGACATAGCAGATTAACAATTTATGTATTTATATTCCCCAGGATTCAGTAAGGTTCCATGCAGGAATAGCTTATTCCTGCATGGAAATGTCCATTTAAGAGCTGCATGGCAGCGCGCCATGCATAGTAATGAAGGCGCGCTGCCTCTGCTCCTAAATGGACATGGAGCATGGACGAGTGCAGGGGGTGTGTCTGAGAGCAAAGCTCTCACAGTACACACGCCCCTGCACTCAGGAAGTGTTGTCCAGCAATTATAATGAGCAAGAATGCATATAGGGGGCTACATACCTCCCAACTGTAGAAATCATCGCAGAATGTCCATATTACATGCCCATACAGCACTCCAATTGTCATGGCAAATCACTGGGATGATCTCAGGATTGAAGTCAGTAAATAATGCATACGTTTCAGTGTCAGACTTCAAATCCATCATAAAATATATATTAAAACAAATCCTGTTACTCTTGCAACTGTCCCGAGTTTATAAGGGCAATAATGAAAATATGTCTGTAGTGTGGTGCTGTGGTAGCGCTGTCGCCTCACAGTAAGATGCTGTCCAGTTTGATTCTCAGCTAGAGCGTCTTCTGCATGGAGACATGCATGAATGGGCGTACCTTCATTGAAGGTTGTGCTTCAGGCCTGGCAAGCCGGTGCGTAAAAATCAACTGCCAATCATTAGCGGACCGGAGTTTCGCTGTGGCGACCCCTAACCGGGAAAAGCCGAAAGACACAAACAAAGTTGTACCAAAATATGTCAACCTTTGTCCAGGTAGTGTGCCTGAAGAGGTCGAGAGGTATGGGGGGTTGTTAGGATGTCATCCAAATGTGCAGATGCACGCAGGAATCCACAGCAATAAGTGAAACCTGTCCCTTCCAAGAGAAAATAGCAGTAGAGATTTATTTTATCAAACAGATTAAATTTAACCTTAGGTACACAGGTTTGTCCATTGCTTAGCTATGCATACTGTAGACCATCTTGCCTATGACCTCACCAGAGCCACTTGCATCCCTCAAACTGGTGAGCAGATCAGGCATCACTATGCTGACCTGAAATGGAAGAAGAGAGAGCTCTTGGATCAGTGGATACTGTAGCTTAAATGGCACAAGAAGATAAATAGCAAGATACATGCAAGTAAAGCAATATTACAATAGAAGAGACAGTAATTGGGGGACAAGAGAGTACTAACCAAGAGACTAATGGTAATAATATTATCAATTCTTTTAATAATTTTAATATATTTAACTATACAGATATTCAGATTAATGAAGACTATTTTAATTTATTTATAAAAGGTTTTAGTTTTGTACCTAGTAATATGCCACTTTTGGACAATATTTTATTAGATATTAAGTTATATACACGGAAATTAAATCTTATTCATAACTTCAAGGATAAAAAATATGAAGATAACAGTGGCGGCATAATGAAATTAAAAAGATCTAGTACTTATAATCCACCGCTTCAGAAAGAATTATTTAATTTTGAAAAATGTGTTATGAAGAATATTAGGTATTTATATAACAAAAATCGAAAAGACATTAACATGGGAATGACAAGTAATCTAACATCTACTGAATTTAAAATACTAAAGGAGTTTAGTGGAAACAACAAGGTTAGAGTGATGAAGCCAGATAAAGGTGGGGAGGGTGGTACTAATGGATAAATGGGAATATAATAGGAAAATGCTGGATATTTTAGATAAGGAGAACCAATATGAGATTGTATCAAAAAATGAGATTAATATTTCTTATAAGAAAATCGACCTTATAATGGAGGATAATCTCCTTCAGGGTTTGATTGATAGAGACTTGTACAATTTTTTAAAGGTTCCTAAACCAGTAATACCTATTATTTTTGGAATTCCAAAGGTGCATAAATCAACTGTAGATCCCCCCTATGCGGCCAATTGTGTCTTCCCAGGGCTCAAAAACCCAACCTCTAGCTATATATGTTGACTACAAACTCAAGCATATTCTTAAAAATTTTGAGCATATTCTTGTAGATTCATGGGATTTTTTAAAGAAAATAGTGAATTGTCCATATGATGATGAGTATATATTCCTAACAGTCGATGTTAAAGATCTGTTTTCAGTTATTCCCCAGGATGAGGGGTTGAAATGGTTTGAGGAGATTATAACAGGAATGGATGGCCTTGCAAATGATGAATACAGAGTGATTCTTGAAAACATGGAACTTGTTTTAAAATATAATTATCTATACTTTCAGGGGGAGTATTACCATCAAAAGGAAGGTGTGGCTATGGGGTTGGCTTGCGTACCAATATACGCTAACATTGTTATGTTGTATTGGGAGTTGAATTTTTTTTTTCTTCCATACACAAAAACCATATTATAAAATATTTTAGGTTTTGGATGACATTTTTATTGTATGGGAGGGATCAGAGAATACAATAGATGAATTTATAAGATATATGTCATACTACTAACTTTTTAGAATTTACTTTTTAAATGGAAAGGATGTTATCAATTTTTAGATGTTCAACTAGAAAAAGATTATTACAATGGGTGTTATAAATCTAATATTTACCGTAAAAAACATTTTTCTAATGCCTATCTACATTATGGTAGTGATCACCCCCAGTTCTTAAAAAAGAATATTGTCAAAGGGCAAATGATTAGAATGGCAAGAATGATCTCAAGTGATAGTGATTTCATCATAGAAATTAGAAATGTAGAACAGATGTTTCAGGAGAGAGGTTATCCATCAAAAATTATTGAAAATATAACAGAGTATGTTCTTAAAGGTAGAAATGAAAACAGATATGTACCACTCCTTGCTATAAAAAAGAGGGGTTTGTCGGATGTATTAGAAGAAAATGTTATTTCTAAGACTAATGATATACAAATAAATGGACAGGGGATTAATAAGAATAGTAACATAAATGATGGTTTACCCTTCCTTACATTAACCTACCATAAAGGTATGGGGTGGTTGAGAAAATGTATAGATGAGACATGGGGGATGTTTGCTGAAATGTATGGTAAAACAAATACATTTCAGAAGAACATAAAATATAGTTATAGGAGGAATAGGAATGTAAAGAACATTCTGGAATATTATAAGACCAATAAAACTAATACAACTATAGGTGCAAATAGAAAACATGGAACTTTCAAATGTGGACGGTGTGCCCAGTGTTCCTTCATTGCAGAACAAAAGGATTTGGCATTACCAAGTATAGGAACTACTTTGAAAGCTAAAAATTATAGTAGCTGCTATACTCAGGGTGTGGTTTATTTGGCCTTTTGTAAGGCATGTTCAAAATACTATGTGGGTAAAACTGAGAGACATTTAAGATCCAGTATATATATGAACATGTAAGGGACATCAATAAGCAAAATGTGAATAATGCATTATATAGGCATTTGATGAACTGCAAAGAGGCTAATTTTAAATTCTGGGTATTAGAAGAAGTTGGACACCCGGACAGAGGCGGTGATTGGGAAACAAAGTTAGAATATAAGGAAATGATGTGGCAATTGTGTTTGGATGCAAGTGGAGGGAAAGGCCTTAATGACCACATATCTATTTCTCCTGTTTTAAAAATCTTTGCTGCTGACCCTAAGAGGACTGTTAAAAGTTAGGAATATACTTATTATTTTTAATGAAGATACATACATGTATATATAAATATATAAAAATATAAATTTTAGGAAGGTGGATATATTACATTATATTAAATTATTAAATTATTAAATTATTATTAATAAATATAAAGTTTTATCAAGAATTTATTTATATATATAATATTTTTTATACACATTTTTTATGGTTTATAGAGATGTGTATTTATTTTATTGATATTTATTGATATTTACATTTATGGGTATATGCACACATATATACATATGTGTGCATATACTTATGAGTGTATACATACACACATGTATACATATTTAATTCTCAGAAGAGTTGGTATTATTGTTTATCATTATTTTGTTTTTAGTTTTTTCTGTTTTTAAGGTTTTGACATGATATACTGTTTCTTCCTTCTTTTTATAATATAATATGGTATATTAATTGCAATCTACAATTTATTTATTTATATTTTTAATATATTGTAACATATTTCAACACATTCATATTTATTCTAACTTTTATACAGCTGTTTTTATAGTTTTTTGATTTTAATGGCTGTATTCACTATTCTCCGAATAGAAAACTGTTAACTTACACACAATAGAAAACAGTGTGTATATTACTTTCAGAAGGAAATGAAGGAAATGTGTGTACCAATTAATTCATTGATCAGCCCACTAGTTGATGTATATAAATAGATGTGTTTTGTGGTTCTAATCTATCTCTGAAGAAGTCTCCGAAGGGGTAGATGAAAGCACTTAGATTTTATCTGTGTGGTGTGTAAATAAACCAATTTATTAACATTTTCGCTGGTGGATTCTACTTTTCTGGATTTGTGTGGGAGGATGACCTTTATTGTTCTTGGAACAGGTTTAAATATATATATAATATATATATATATATATATATATATATATATATATATATATATATACACACACACACATATGTATACATCTATAGATATATATGTTTTATATATATATATATATATATATATATATATATATAAACAGATATATATATATATATATATATATATGTGTGTGTGTGTGTGTGTGCGTGTGTATAAACAGATATATATCTATAGATATAAAAGAGGACACAACAAATACATATATGACCAAAGGCACCGTTAATGGGGGTGAGGGGGCCCAAGCTAAGTACCTCTTGTAATTTTTGATATCATCCCCTCCCCTACAGACAAACAGATCTGCCTTGCAACACAATATCAACACTTGTAAGTCCCATACCCCGGACCCTACACAACATAGCCACAAGACGTTAACAGTAATCCATCCCACCTGTATGATGTCAAGATGGTATCAATAACATATCATGAAGTACAATCTGGCTACCATACAGAATGTACAATGTGGAAGCAATAAACATTCCAAAGATACATATACACACACACATATATATTGATATATATATATATATATATATATATATATATATATATATATACACATACACACACACATAGATATGTATAGGAAGATACATATTTAAAGGGTGAACAGCATATTGAACAGCCAGTATTCCTACAGTTGCCACCTTTTAAAATGGACAGTGTATGTTTCACCCACACAAAAGACAATTATTGCATGAAACATATACCCACAGAGAAGTCAAAGGATATGATACCGCACACAGGTTTACATGCATAAGAGATGTTTATTTGTGTACTATTACAGTTGTATATGCCATGTCATACAGCTGTTAGGTGTTTGAAATAAATACTAACTGAGTAATGCAACTCTCAAGCAGATCATTTTATACAGTAATCCGAAAGCATAACATATGTTGCTGTGCAGGCCAAGGCCTTCAAGTAGTACAGCAGTAAAGAAAGACTGTGCCAGAGGATAATAATCAATCAACAGTAACGTAATGCAGATGTATAGTTCAGCAGCCTCCAATTACAGTCTGTACTCAACTCCTAGGGGGAAAAGAATTAAGTTGCCACAATGAGGATGCATCTGTTACATAACAATGCTTAACTGAAAACATCACTATCACACTGACAAACAGAACAGTCTGTATGACAGTAAGCACTATGCCACAAATGTTCCCAAGGTGAAATGTATAAAAATATACAGCCATATACCTTAAGGCATCTTACTACTGATATCCCTGACATGTTGTAACAGCCTATGTTATAGATGGTGCATACCCCTCTCTCATAGACTGACTTACAGGGTCATATAACACTGTTACATACACTGACCTCTGGACTGCAGAAGGGCACACATGTTTTGTCCAGCTGTAGCCCACATATATATGGACCTTACCCCACAATTTGTGTGGGGACCACAACATCACTGGAATGATGGCAGGAATGCAGCAAGACATAATGACAGGCCACTACATAACAACCTCATACTGCATGTCATATGGACAAAGCCTGGTATATAGTTGAAGGACAGAGGCCAGAACACAGGGCCATATTTGCAATAGTGTTGTTATACACTGAAAAAGTTGCTGGTTTTACAGGATAGTTTGCAACATACCCCTAGTCAGGAATATGAAGTCAGAAACACAAATGGATGTAGCCATGTACTGATAGCACTCAACAGACACAATGACAATGATATATCTGACACAAGACCTGTGTGGTGGACAGGCAATCCCCTGGCCATCATGTGGATAGGCCTACAGTTGAGAGGTATGCAGACAGACTGCATTCCATGCTAAACTAGTATGTACACACAAATCCTGTAACACTGGTGGTATACAATGCATATAACAACACTACTCACACTGTCTGTAGGTCTGGAACCTTATACAAATATGTAGCTGGCCTGAGTCTGCAAGTCCTCTTGTTAGAGGTATTGCTACATACTGTCTGTAGCACTGCTGTTCACACACAGGAAGGATGTCCTCCATACAGGAAAGGTAAAGGGACCATGCCCACATGATGTAGGAATTTATAGTAGTGGGTTGCCATGATGGTGGTAATTGGAAGTACTACTCAGCAGGCTGCATGCAGGTAGTAAGGGGTGGACATTGATTGGTGCAGAGGCCATCACCTGATCATGTGCATCACCTAAAAAATCCATGCTGCAATCTATTCAAAGCAGCTCAATCCATTTAGTGGAGAGAGACCGAGAGAGAGAGAAGAAACAAAAAAAAAAAAAAAAAAACAGCAAACAAACAAACACACATCCATTTCAGCCATCCGCACAGCAAACTGTATCCAGAAGAGACATCATTCCCACAAGTATGTGAAGCATATATGCATGTAACTGAATATAGTATTTGGTTCATAATAATGGGATAGATGATGTGGAATGATTTATATGTGCCATCAGGTGTTGTTGTTGTAATGATGTCCAGATGAACAACTGCTATGGACAATAGTGTTTTTCCCTGTGGACAGTGGGCCATTCCTGTCAATTGTGCAGATCAGCACTGACTGACAAGATGTAAGCCATCATAGTGTGTGTTGAGTAATGCAAGACATGTATATTAGTGTGGCCAATAGCTGGGGGTGGAAGTAATGCCTTTATGATGGACACGTGGGTTCCAGAGCCCACCACTTGCAGGACAGTCATGTTAATGTAATGTAGCATGCACAAATGCCATAGGTGTGTAATAGGCTTACCTGCAATCTGTCCCTATATATACCACCCTAATGTTAGGCTGTGTCCACATGTGGCACCTGTCTGTGTTGTAGCAAGGCAGAACAGTGTAGCTGTGCAGGATGGATAGTTAGAGAGTGTGGACCTGATGTCTGAATGCACCTCATATATATATATATATATATATATATATATATATATATATATATATATAGGTTCTTAGGTTGGTACTAGGCTGTCGGCCCTAGGGCCTATACAAGCCTAGCCATAACAATTCCCTGGCTATTTCTTCCCATACTATTTACTTTCCTGGACCCCTGTCTAGCAGGGTGACAGACGTGATTCCTGGGGTGAATTTTCTATCTCCCATCCAATTGTCAAGGTTCCTTTTGAAAAGGGCCAAAGAAGCAATCTGCTTGAAATGTATGGGCAGTATATTCCAGAGTCTGGGGAGTCACTGGGTCAGGAACCTATCCCTCCAGCATGATTTGTTCATTGTGATGACAAGGTTTATATCCGTAAAGCATGTGGCTCTGAGGGATTGAGATTTCTTTAAGTGTAGCATGTCCAACAGCTCTGGGTTTGACATGGGCTTGTATGTTAAGCAGTCATTGCCTCTGAGTAGATGATATGTGACAGAGTATAGCTGGAGTTTTTTAGATAGTTAGCATAGGGCATCTGCTTTAGGCCTGTGATTCTTTTAGTGATGTATTTCTGCTGCCTTTCCAGTTGTTACAGATGTCTTGAGAGTACGTATGTATGTATGGCTACATATATACAAACACACACACACACACATATTTATATAAATACATGTCCCCTACTTTTGAATGGCAGTGCTGCATGATATGTGTGAGAGAGCATCACACATATCAATACACACACATATATATATACAGCAGTAAGTGTGTGCAAAATGGATGGTTATGTCAGGTGTGAACCCCATGTTGGGAACACATTGACCTTGTTTGTGAAGGTGGGATTTGTAATTTGGGGAAGGATAGCAGGTATATTTGTGGAGCTAGGTTGGGTTGGAAGATAGAGAAGATAGCATACATGGGTGGTATATGACACATGTGGTGAGTAAACACCCTGGATGGGGAGTGTCATCTGCGATGTGGAAGCCCATGAACCCCCATATGGAAACAATGGGACCAAGGTCCCCACCCATGGCCACTCACAACAAAAGCTTCATGGACCTGAAGGTGCCTGGGCAGGGGGCTGAGAAGGAGGAGCATGCAGACCCTGTAAGTGTGTACTGAGGGCCTCAAGGTGCTGTAGCACATCCCCCAAGTCTCTGTGGAGCTCCCTATGCACTAGACCCTGGACCTGACTTCGGGTGACAGGATCCTGTCTGTGTGTGCTCCCGGGGGGGGGGTGAACACCATCCGCTGAGGTGGTTCCACCTGAAGGTAGTGCAGGGCCAGTAGATTAGGAGGCCCCAGGGTGGGTCCCACATGTAATGTGGCCTGGTAACATGATCAGATGAGGTGGGATAGGTGGTTATGCTGGCAACTGTTCCCCAACCATGCTATTGAGTCACTTTTATAGAACATATGTGGGTAGTAATAGTCCACACATTCCCAGTTCATGTCAAACAGAATGCCTAGTTATCCCCATTAACACAAAACAACAGATGTGCAGCAGTCACATAGCAAACAGAACACATGCATATATGCAATCATAGTGGCCCTTACAATGTCATGCAGGTGACATTGTCTGTAACAGGCCACCAATGATAGTGTCCCCATAGAGAACATGACTACAAACACATAGCACAAAGTGTTGTACAATATGATATATATCCCAATGGTCGGTCTTCTGTAGACATACCTGTTGAGTTATGTGATCAGATTGTTGTTGCAGATATGGTGGGGGGAGACAGAGATGTGTATTAACAACTATGATAACCTTGCAGTATGAGGTCCTCAGACCTGTTTCCATCTTTATGTCTTTCAGGCAATATGTCGAGGGAACGCTTGCCTATTTATACAGCAGAGGAGAAAGATGTCATCATCTTACAATTGGTGCAGCACTACCACATGTTGTTCAGCCGAACAGCCCATGATCTGCAGGAGCGGACCTCCCTGTGGAACGATCCTGTTCACAGGGTAAATGATGTCAGCCTACATAACAGTTATGAGCAGGTCCAACATCGATGCACCGATCTACTTCACCATGCCTGTCGGCGTGCTGCTGCAATTAGGGGGGGACCAGCTTGCAATGGGGGGGTCATGCCATCCAGCCCCCCTGACATGTTGAGGAGCTGCTTGCCAGCCTCTGGGCACCTGCCTGCCCGCAAACACAACACCTGGCGGAGAGCATAGTGTAGGTGGGTGCTACCCACATAATGGCAGAGGAGCATGCAGGTAAGGCCATAGGGCACATCAGTAGACCACTGTTGTGTATCCATCTGCATCGTACAGGTAGATCATGCATATGTGAGTTGAAATATATATATAGTCTGTTGCTGCGTAGTAGTAATAAACAGATGTGCATAATCTGTAGTGTTGTGGGCTTGTACTGTTGATGTACTGTAATGCTGCACCAACCCTGTACCAATGCCACAGCTATGGCTACTGACATCACATCTCTCACACACTTATGTAGGTCCCTCTGGTATACATCCAGGGAAGCTGGTGAGTATGGTGTTTGTTCAAGTTTGCCAATACACTGGTTATCTTATGGCCATGATATATTCCATGCACACAATTAACACACCTACCCATAATGCATGCTGTACATGTTCACGCATTGCTACTGTTAACTGCACTACATCACAGTGGTCACTATGATGGTGTATCTGAAGGGTATGTCAGACTCCTGCAATATAACTAACATCCTATCATTGCAAAATGTGTGCACAGAGATGAACATAATGGTGAGACAAATGGCCTACAGTAGGGACATGTCTGAAACATCAACCTTATACAGTGCTACAACAGTGTATATACCAGTATTACAATGGCAACTGTTACAGATCCACACTACAGCATATCACAATACTGCAGTCCACAACCCTTACAACCTGCAATGTGGTCCTAACATGATCAGTGAGTGTGTAATATGGAATCCTATGTTAGGACAGCAAATATGGTGAATACATACCTTCACAAACACTGGAAGCATATGTGTGCATACACTCCAGATAAAATATAGTGGAAGCAGCTGTTGAGGAACTGACAGCATGCATTCTTCATGAGTATGGATCTTCTAGCAAGTGCACATCCCCAATGTCACACCAAGAAATGGTCTGCTGTCCACGATGTTTGGCCATCAAATGTGCCCACTTACCTGCAACAGAGGCAGCCATGGCTTGCACACATCTTACATGCCAGGGTGTGGACCCCATACCCAACAGGTAGCACCGAGGAGTTGGACATGTAGCCATACCTCACCATTGCATATACCATGACAAACAGTGCAGACAGTCATGTATGTGGTGAGGATGTATGGGACAGGATTAATGAAGAAAATAAACAGATGGCCATCCAAGACAGATGATGTCACATGTAGCAAACCAGTCATGCAGGCTGCCTAGTAACATGCCACAACACTGAGGGAGTTGCAGGAATGTTTAGCAAGTACTAGCTGTACAGTACCCATGTCAGCAATTGCCTGGACTCTGCATACATGAGGTCCATGGGTTAGGGTAATCAGATGGGACAGAAGTACCACAGGAAACATCAGCCAGACCTCTCTACAGGTAGCGTATGCATAACAGAAATGTTCCCCAAAAGGCATGCATTGCAATGTGTACTGGTGTACCAAGACCATGTTGGAAACCTACAGAAAGTATCAAGTAAGATACATGTGCTGCACAACCAACACTTCATCCCACCTCAGGCCCACCATCCCCATCTATACCTTGCCAGTGCCAGTGTACACCTGTATGTTTGCCATTCATTAGCTGGGAATAGGCTGGTACACATGGTGTTCAGTATTTGGGACACTGCAAAATGACACACGTGTAGGCCATAGTTGTCAAGCATCTGAAAAAAGGCTGAGGGTGGGGAGGGGGTGTCATCATGATACAACAGTGCACTGAAGCAGGGATCCAAAGGATGCTATGAATGGCTGTATCTGCGCACAGTCAGGGTCAGTAACTGTGGCAGACATAACCCTGACTCCACAGCAATAGTGACAACAGTGTGTGACCTCCAAGGGATGTGCACATGAGTTGACCTTGCAATCATGCAGAGTTGGGGGACATGTGTAGGGCAGACTGACCAAATACTGGCAAATACAGATGGCCCATGCTAGTTTACCCCTGCCAGGAATAGTGACTGCTAGAGTACACATAACAGCAGGTGCAAAAAACCATCATGATAAGGGCGTGCACATATATGCACCCACAAAGTGTATGCATCTCAATCAGCATCTGCACAACTAACACATTTGTTTGACACTGCATTTGATTGTACAGGTCATATGTCACATATCAGTTCATGTAATGTTAACATATGCAGTAATATGGTCCCATGGCATATCAAGGAAGAGGGCATCGTATCAATAAGGGTGTGTACACTCCCCATAGCCACAGTGAGGTTTGAAGGTTGTCAGTGTAATTGTATTGTATTGGCCGTACATGCACTGCTGATGATGAGATCTGTAAATCAGACATCAGGCATTCACAAATGACATCTGTCCACATATCATCCCAGGTATGTGTTGGACAAACACATAGGGGCTGTGAGCAGCAGAGCAGACATAACTGACACAGTAATACACATTCAGCTATGGTGTATACACCTGAGAGGTATGGTGCACAGTACATGACAGGGTGCCAAGCAGGTGCACAGCAATACTGTGTACATGGGTGCAGTGTGTTCCAGGGGAAGGGACATCACCTACTAACACAACCCATGCATCACACACATGTATAATGTTGCTAGGAGGGATTGACTATAGCTGCACTGCATGCTGTTGAGTGCCATATGTCATGCATGTTGACAGATGGGTAATGGGAGGTCTGTGTGCAATACCTTTGTGCAACCTCACCTATAAGTGTGTGTTTGGGGGGTGGGGAGTTTATTTTGTCTGTAAGTGCAATCTGATGAAGTGGAGGAGGGTTGATGCAAGTAGGATGTGTGTGTGCATGTCTGTGTTTGTGTGTGTGTCCATGTGTGCACATGTGTTATTGTGGGGTTGTTCATACCTCTCAACTTCCCTTTGAAATTGTGCAGTACATGGACATGGACAGACACATGAGGCACCAGGAATACTTGTCTGACATGTAATCTCAGGACAGTTGATAGTATAAGGTCTGTAGCATGGAACATGCATTAGGAAGAAAACTAGACACCAGGGATATTGTTATAATTGCAATCAGCAGAAACGTGAAAGAATACCCACATATGCAGCACTACAGATGCATTTGGGAATTACTAGACAACACCAGAGAGTGTTTCCAAATATTACTGTAGTCCACATAATAAGTTAATAGAGTAACAGAGCTTGCATCTAATAAATAATAGTTATGTATGACACTCCAGTGTGTGACATTATTGAGTGACTGTAGTAGTCCCTAACATATGGGAGCCATGCTCAAGATGTCTGGACAAACCCAGGGTGAATACTGGATGACAGCAGTGAGTATTTGAAAATCCGACTCCAATCAAGTCAAAGAGGTAATGGAGTAACAGGTCATGTTTTGTTATCACTTGTCTAGGCAATTAGAAGAATGATCCATTAATGATTGGTATTAATGATTGTAAGTTTCCGAGACTGATGCAGGATTGGGAACTTAAGAGAATAAACTAAGGGCAGTCTGGAAACTCAGGGACAGGTAAGTATTATGGTGGAATGTCAGGGTGTGTGTGTGTGTGTGTGTGTGTGTGTGTGTGTGTGTGTGTGTGTGTGTGTGTGTGTGTGTGTGTAAGTGCATTTCTTGTTTTCCCTTCATGGTGGCAAGGTGGGTCAGGGTCCCTCCAGCAGGCAATCTGATGTTAGTGTCCATACAGACACTGAAAATGATGATAGGTGTATTGAGGCACAGGCAGGGTTGTCAGAGGCCAAAACTGCACCATTGTTTGACATCCTGCTGTTATCCACTCCATCCCTGTACAAAGTCACAGTGCTTATAGATACCCCATCACCAGTGGCCATAGCAGAGGGACAGTTGGCAGTTGGTGGCAGTGCACAGGACAGTGTGGTATCTATGGCACATGTGTCTGGACACAGCAGCCAAAGCCAGATGTCCGGCAGGGTACCACATAGGCAGATGTACAGGGGTGCTTGTTGGAGGGCTGCTGGTCATTGTGCCCCTATCAGAATTGCCACATCTGGTACCACCAGACATATGTTTCAGGCTGTCATGGAGGTGCAGGCACATATGGAATGGTACACCAGACAGGGTCCGAGGTTGCAGAGGGCTACTCTTTCAACTGTTACTGACAACGTCCATGATCTTGCAGGTGCCCTCCATTATTATACAGAGGTCATGGATAGATGGTGGGGTGAGATGGTGGGACTCATCAACTGTGGATTGTCTGTGCTCGAGCATGTGGTGGGAGTGGTGCGACTGCCACATGGTCTTAGGCCAGAAACGCCGACAGCTGGAAGTCGACGTGGATGTGCAAGGACACCAAGCCACTCCCGTAGGTGGCAGTATCAGCCCCAGCACTGCAGGGGGAGTGCTGTCCACACCACACCATAGCATGCCATGTGCACATGGCCCTGGCCAGTCCCAGGAGGGACCTGGTTCAAGCGGACATATGTCATCATCAGAGAAGAGTACCATATTGTGGCTTGTACCTGGACATGCCTATGGAACCCCTGGCAGGCACAGTTCTTGTGTCCATGGCTGGAGGTGGTGAACTGCACATCCTGCCAGGTATGGTCTGCAGCTGCCCAACAAACACTTGTCTAGGGCAGCCACATGGCAGAACTGTGTGCATGCATACTCACACACAATACAAACACAGCTAGGGCAACCCCATACCTACACACACCACATCACAGCCATATCAATAATTAAAACCCCTCACTCACACATGGTCTCAAACGTATGGCTCAGCTTAGGTCCCTGGCAAACCAACACACCCTGTGCATATGATGATACCTGTGCCACATCCCTGTCATCCATATCATCGATGCACGGACAGGCTAATATGGTTCTGATGCACACAGTGACTGTACTATGGTCTACCAATGTACTGCTATGTAAAATGTTGTCAGCAGTAAAGTTTAATGCTTACATATCAGGAAGTGTAGCTGTCCAGCCATGATGCAGTATAGATGTTATTAACACTGAGTGATTGTGGTCTCCATAATGTTATCCGTTTGTGTTGTAGGTGTCCATGTGTCAGCAGGAGGATGGTCTGCTGTCATATCTCACAAAAGGTATGGCACTGTGGTAACACCTTGGCTGTGCCAAATCCTGGGTACAGGTGAACACATGTCACAGGTCTGTATAACAGTTACTGACTGTGCCACATGACTGATAGGTCTGGAGGTGGTGTATAGAGGTGAGTGTAT
>NC_056741.1:1470696349-1470711349 GCF_019279795.1 Protopterus annectens | reverse complement strand
CGTAGAGCAGGTTGCCAGATACACCACGTTGGTAGACATACAATCACCTCCAGTTCTCATTCTAAAGTCACCATAACCCTTGGGATGGACAAAAACTGCATTGGGCTCAATGTAAGAACAAATGTTACAGTGACCACAAGGAGATGTGTACTGGTTGTCATTCAAACCTACATTCCTGGAGGGCTTGGGATAGCATAGCATCTTTCTTAGGCTCTTCTTGTTTCTATATATAAATTTGGGCCTTTCACCAACTATCCTTTTCACCTCAGAGTCCACAGATAAAACATGCCAATGCGTGCTAATAATATCCTTGATGGACCCTATATCTTTTGTGTAGAGAATTGAACATGGAACACTATTCAAAGTGTCCTTCTCAACAACTTCGTTACCATCTATATCATTCCCAGACCTGTCTGAAAAATATGGAGCCGCTTTACCATCTCTCAGACCTTTCACACCAGTAAACCCCAGTGTCAAATCACCTTCTGTATACCCACATTGTTTGAGTCTAACAGAGAGGTCATCAACCTCATGCATAAATTTAGAGTTACTCGGGGTATATCTATCTTTACTACTCCACTATTTGTCTAAGCAGTACTATGTTTAAGGTTTAGTGATTAGAGTTAGGTTGTTCTTACCAGAACTTTACCTCTGTATAAAAGAGTTTTAGATGGAGGACATATGTTTCTATTTTATTCCTACGGAGGTGTAGATCCAACTGTTCCTTATAGGACAGATATTATGCCAATTTGTGCAATGTTATGTTATTTAACTATAAGAGATTTAGTGTCGATCCATGGCTCCATGTCGATTACTGCCTACATGTGTATGCTTATATGTGTTACTTTATAGTTGTCAGGTCTGGAATTAGTTCACCTCATGGAAGAGTGATTTCCTATGGGTTATTGGTGCCTCCTTTTGTGTTCTAAGCTTTTATAGTTTTTATGTTTTTTATATATTATGTCATGAGATATTATATGAACTGTTTTATGAAATGGAGGTTTGAATCACGAGTTGATTCGCAGTTCTTACAAAATGTATATATTTTTTAATAAGCTTTGACATTTTTGTCAGTTATAGGGATATGCCTTTAAATGTTTATGTCTGTTTCCCGCCATCAACTGTATATAAAGATCTTTGTTAGAGTTATAGTTGGTCTGATGAAGCTATAAGCGAAAGCGCTAACCAACTGCTGTATGTGCATGGAATAAATCTATTTTTTATCACAGTCTATGGACTGTGGCTGAATCGTTTTAACACTCTTAGAGTTTATGCAACTTTGGATAGAATTGCTTAAGCCTTCCTCTGCTTTGCTCCTAGTGATTTTTTTCACTATTATAGTTTATTTAAATTAACACAACAGTTCCTATCCAATAATAATATAACAACAGTAGTCTTGCAAGGTGCTGTGTGCATCTTCATTATCATTAAAAAGGTAGATCAATTAACCAGGAGGGGTGCCATGTGAATCCTGTAGTGCTATACCTGGAACAGAAACTTGGAAAGAAGCCTGAGTTATCATGTGCAAAATGGGGTCATGTGCAAAAAACAAAAACAAAAAAAAAAAAACCTTTATTATCTTTATAAGACCCAGTCGGATCACATTTCTATACTTTCAGATACTATATGACATACTTCTTATGAAATTAAGTTAACTCACATTTCAATACTTACAATCTCTATACCATTTTAAGGCACATTTGATGTTAAGCCTTTCATTAAGACCTGGCCTGACATCTGCTCTAAGTTCGATCTGCCATTTTAGCTCCTGGACTTGCAAGAGCGTGTTTACATTTCCTATGAACTCAGCTATTCTTTCTAATGCTGTACATTTGATCTTGACCATGTAACATTCAACATTTTGGATGTAAGAATATTTCACATAGACCCGGTATTGTATTCACCATCCACTCATTTGGTTTACTATTGTGGGTGGCCAGTGCTGTGCAATGCTTGCCATGTATGTGCTCTATATTCTACAACATGGACGGTGTCTGGGATGTGCACACGTACCACATGCATGTTCTGTGACATGTGGAAGCATACCTAGGGTGTTTGGGGCATGTTGTGTAGACAGATTGTTATCACCTGATGCGCCATCCCTGATCTCATGTGGTGAGAACTGGCAATGGAAACCAGGTTTACCCTGCACCTACACTGATAGCATGATACAGGTATTCACTGGTGTCAGAGGCAACTGTCCATACAGGGCATGTGTATAAGGCATGGTATTTCCTTTGTGGGTTACATTTGCTGACTCTGCAATTGTTGCAGGTGTCTAGTGGTGACCATAGCAAAGCACCACTGTATGCAAAGATTTGCCTATTGTAGGGATGCAACAGGGTGCCATGTCCTCTGTAGTCCACTGCAATCACACCATGGTTATTATCTGTAGGCAATATGCAGAGAACTACCGACATAGTGGTTGTTGCCTAGCCAAGTGTGTTTGTGTATGAGACATGTGTGGAGAGTGTTCACTGGGTAATACAAGGGTTGCCTATATTGTTCCCCATTCCATGATGTCACATATAGGGGTATGGATTGTCTACACCAGCCTCTCTGTTGTTTGACGTCTGTTGTCCTTGTAAGGTGGACATTGTGACATATAATAGGCCCACCATATAAGACATTTGCAAAATCCACTCCACAATGAGTCTTATTATTACACACTCACAGCTACCGCCACACAGGATACTAATGACAAACACACACACACTCACACACACACACACACACACACACACACACACACACACACACACACACACACACACACATAGTCTCACAGTTTCTATGTCTGGGATTAGAACTCCTACCTAACAAGTACATCACACTATGGCATTAGGCAGTTATAGCATACACCATGGAGCTTAATGGGCTACTTTTTTCCCAAAGGTGTATTTCAAGGTGAATTACATCAGTAGGCTTGCCAAAGTAGGGCAATGGAAGTTGTATTGACTGTGAATGGCCTCAAAAGCATTGATCCCTACACAGACAAACAAACACACCCACAGAGTTTTACAGTTGCCATGTCTGGGATTAGAACTCCTACCAAATTAGTACATCACACTACAGCATCGCACAGTAATAGCATGCACCACAAAGCTTATTGGGTTTCTCTTTTCCCAAAGGTGTATTTCAAAGTGAATGACATCAGCAAGCTTGCCAAAGTAGGGTAATGGAAGTTGTAGTGACTGTGAATGGCCTCAAAAGCATTGATCCCTACACAGACAAACACAAAGTTTCTCAGTTGCCATGCCTGGGATTAGAACTCCAACCTAGCTAGTACATCACACTACAACATTGCACAGTTATAGCACATGCCATGGAGCTTACTGGGCTACTCCTTCCCCAAAGGTGTATTTCAAAGTGAATGACATCAACAGGCTTGCCAAAAGTAGGGCAATTGAAGTTGTAGTGACTGTGGATGGCCTCAAAAGCATTGATACCTACACAGACAAACACAAAGATTCACAGTTGTCATGTCTGGGAGAACTCCTACCTAACTAATATATCACACTACAGCATTATGCAGTTATAGGATGTGCCACAGTGCTTACTGGGCTACTACTTCCTAAAAGGTGTATTTCAAGGTGAATGACATCATCAAGGTTGCCAAAGTAGGGCAATGGGGAGTGTAGTGACTGTGAATGGCCACAAAAGCATTGTTCCCTACACACACACACACGCACACACACACACACACACACACACACACACACACACACACACACACACACACACACACACAGTTGCCACATCAGGGGTTAGAACTCCTACCTAACTAGTATATTACACTATAGCATTATGCAGTTACAGCATATGCCACAGAGTTTATAGGGCTATTCCTTCACAAAAGGTGTATATCAAGGTGAATGACATCAGCAGGTTTGCCAAAGTAGGGCAACGGCGAGTGCAGTGTGTGTGCATGAGCCGTAAACCATTAATCTGGAAGCAGACACACAACACTTAGGCACACACAGATTTATATTTCAAAGGTACGTGTGTACAACTGCTAGATGAGTAATGCATTGTACAGTCATGTTACATAGTTATCACAAGCATCACAGACACTGTAGTGCTGAGGGATACCAGAGGCAAATGTCTACAGTGATTGATATTTGCACATCATGTGGTTTAAGCCAATTGGATGTGTGCTGGGTGGGACCGGCCTCATGACTAGAGGCTGTTTGTCACTGTCTGTCACTCTGTTCCACATGTATGTGTAAGTTTGTCCTATTATAGTGTGTTGTCCTTGGATATATGTGTGTATTCCTATCCAATGTGTGTTCAAAGCATGACTGGTGTGCAATGTGGAGTGTGTGCACAAACATATGTGACTGTCAGATATGTATAGTCCACTGTTGTTGCCAGACATGGGCTTCATTTCTGTAAGTCTGGGAGCATGCCCAGTATGACCTTTCATTATTTTGTTGTCAGACATGGTCTTCGTTTCTCTAAGCTTGGTAGCATGCCCAGTATGGCCTTCTGTATTGAATGTGTGAATCCATTCCAGGTAGGTTGTACTCCAGTGCAGGTTTTTGTCTTCAACACCTACAGCTAGCAACCTGTTTCTGCGGGATATCTGTAGATTGATTGACAATATAGGGTCAGAATTGGCAAAGGAGAGTGGGTTACTGTAGGTAATTGTGTCTGTGCTGCTTCTGCTACATGGTTTTGGTGTTAGCAGAAATATTCAGGCATATGTACTGTTTTAAACTGATGTTTTATGTCATCAACTACTGTCAGGTATACATATTTGCTTGCAGTAATTTCCTGGGGAATACAGGATGACTGAAGCTGTGTCCAGTATTGTAGTCTGCATTCTACATATTCTTGCACAATCATGCCATTCTGGAGGGGAAGCTGCAGACACTTGCTGATGGGTCTGTGTAAATGGTTCAGCACCTTGGTACAGTGGTGCTTGAGGATTCCATGCTTGTACAGCCATCAACGTGACAGTATGGCCATATCCTGCTGTGGCCATATCTCACAGCTGTACAGATTCACACAGGTTGCTCAGAGGCAGGGGTCATATTTCTGGTCATTACCCCTTCACATTGTGGTTTACAAGCAGGTTTGTAGCCACCCATTCCTGTGTTTGCAAGCAGGGATAGTATGTGCACATGGCTGAGTTTCAGACTTCACACACTCCATGACGTCCATGCTCCTACCCCCCTCTGTTATTCTGTCCTCTTCCAAACATTATGCAAACATTATCTGATAAGTTCCCTATAGTTATCACATCATCCCATTATCTGATAAGTTCCCTATAGTTATCACATCATCCCAGCAGTATTTTAGTGTTGATCCACAGTTCATGCAGTAGGACATGGTGGACATGTTACTGGGATTTGTCCACATGGCCTTGCATTTGGGTTCTGTGGACTGTGTTATGTTGTTATTTGGGAGTCCATGACATAAAATACATTGGCAAGTACAGGTGAGACACAGGCCTTTGACAGATGACTGTAGGGCATTTGGTAGTGATGCAGGCCATCTACAGCAGGCTGTTGCATTGTGTCACTCCTACAATCCCATACTGCAAGCCACTATATTCCCCTGGGTGACAGGGTAGGTGTGCAAGACGTTAATATCAATAGTTTCTGTTATTATTGATCCAGTGGTGAGGATGCTGGCAGGGTGCTACTTACAGCAAGGGACACACCTGCATGGGACACCTTTTTCAGCATGCTGCATTCTGTGGCTATTTCCATTTGGAGGTGGGGGTCATATTGTACTCATTCCCAACAGCAGGGATAAGCCCTGTGGGTGATGGTGGGGTGATCTGGGTACATGTGTGCTATGGAAGCTACTTGCAGCTGACTCACAGATATACGTGGGGCATTCCACTTATGCTGGCATGTGCAGGGACATCAGCAGTTTCTCAATACTTCATACCTGTGGCCTTTGTGATCTACCAGTGTTTGGCCAGACAACATCGGTATTCCATACTAGAAACCCAACTAATGTGTGGCTAACCTGTATGTACACTTCCAAAGGTGTGTCCATTTGACAGTAACATTTTATACACTGTCTGTCTAGGGTACTTCCACCTGTGTACTGTTTGTATGCCTGGATGCCATGTCCATCTTTTAGATGATGACAGATATTACATCCAAACAATTACTGTGGCTTACTGCTGGAATGTGTCTTGCTGGGATGCATTGTGTTTGGCACTGCAGTTGTGAGAACTTGGCCCTATCATCGGCAGTACTGGCCAATGGCCACCAGAACAAACCTCACCATGCCTACATGCTGACCATTCTCACACAATATACAAAACACACCAACCTAACACACACAGCCCTGCATATTGCACACATGCTACAATCTATCCTGCTTCTTTGGCCAGCTCAGGTAATCTGTGCTCCACTGTTATTATACCTAGACATACATGTTACTACATTTCTACATAGGATTGTGGGGGGGGGGGGGCACACCTGACAACTGTACACATTTGCTATGACTGTACTGGCATTTCAGGTACTCCATTTCATTTTGCATTCTGACCTATCATGCAGACTAGAGGCATAGCAGTGTACTACAGTTCTTAGGTTTTATTGGCCTACATTTCAGTTTCAGACTTCTTACCCTTCAGAACTAACATCCCACTGCCTGACCTCTTGTAGTTTGTCTGTGTAGGTCTGGAGGGGGGCTGTTCTCCATAGCCATCAATCAGAGGCCTTAGCACAGCCTTTCTTTGTGTTTGTCTACACCTGTCCTGCTGGCTGAGACTGTTGATGGGTATGTTAGCCTCCCTGACTGGCATATGTGTGTCCTATGGACACACATTTGGCCCACCACATTTCCTGCAGTGGGTTTTTTCACCTTGTCTAGTACTGGCTAGTATGGTGACACCAGTATTTGTTACAGATTTCATGCTGCCAGTATAGGTGTCTACTATCTGCTGGCATCCCATTCAGCCACCCAATTCCCTTGCATGCTCAAATCCATGCAATACATACAAGTAACAAAACATACTACTCCATTCAGCAATTGATAGGGAAAGTGGCTTACCTTGTGGCTGTGCCAGTATTGAGGATGGTGCTGGAGGGCTGACTATGTCGGATGCACATAGTACACTCCCTGTACATGGTTAAGTACAGGTAGTATCATATTTAGCACCCATTTTACTGTATGTGTGAGTCAGAGAAAGGTGTCATTCCCTGGGTTCCTACCATGTCAGTGTATGTGCTATGCATTGCCTCTTTGCCAAGGCCTGGGCATACTGGGCACACCTCCTTCTGCCTACAGGAGCAGGCTTAGGTTGTTCCTCCTCCAAGTCACTCTGTGCCTGTGCAGGCCTTGTCAATGGTGGGGGGCTGTGTGGCCCTGCCCCGTGCTGTTCCTACTGTAGATGTTTCCGCAGGATCATATTGTGTAGCATGGCACATACGATAACAATTTGGGTACATGTAGCTGGTGAGTACCACAGGGCTCCACCAGATATGTCCAGGCACTGGAACTGTGACTTGAGCATCCCAAACACACGCTCTATTATGATTCTGGTCTGGACATGTGCCTCATTATGGAGGTCTTGTTTGGGTGTGTGTGCATTTCTGATGGGTGTCATCAGCCACAGCTTCAGTGCGTAACCAGCATGCCCAACTAGGTGGCCATAAGGGATGTCCCCATTGGCAAGTCTCTGGTACAGCTGCATCATATGCCAGATCTGGGAGTCGTGATAACTTCCAGGGCAGCCAGCACACACATTCATTATAATGCTCTAGGCATCACACATGATCTGGCAGTTGATGGAGGGGAAGCCTTTGCATTTGATGTAGACCCTAGCCTGTTCACCAGGTGGTGCTTTGATGTGTATGTGCATGCAGTTTATAGCACCCACTACTTCAGGGCATTCTGCTATTTGGTGGAAGAGATGCATATTGCTGGTCAACGCCTCACGGGTGTTGTGGAAATATACATGCTCCCTGGCCTGTGCTGACATGGCATCCAGGAACTGGTGGAGCACCCTGGATGCTGATGCCTGTGAGATCCCCATGATATCTCCAGTTGGCCTTTGAAAGGTACCTGTGGCTAGTATTCTTAGGCCTACACATACCTTGGTATCCACTGGGATGGGTTCCCCTCTGTTAGTTCTGTGTGTGAGGCATGGCCGGCACAGCTCAACAATTTGCTGTAGGAGGTCCCTGTCCACCTTATAGTGCTCCACTATCTCTGGCTCATGCAGTCCCTGGTAGATTACCCTAGGTTTGTACACTCTTCTCCTTCTCCTCAATGTGAGTTGGTCATTAGCATTCTCATCCTCACCACCCTCAGCCTCTTCCACATGTTGATTTATGAGAGCTAATGCAGCCCCTATCATTTTGTTGCTTTTGTTAGGTAAAATGTCCCCATTTGTGTACACTGGTGGTGTAGAGTTTGTGGGAAAAATCAGAGGGAAAGGTGTTTTCTTACTTTATAGTAGTGTGCTGGGCTGGGCTGTTGCCTGTGTAATTGGCTGATTCTGATACATTTCACCTGCCAGCTCTGCTTGTTCTCCTTGATTACCTCCCTACTGCTGTTTTCCCTTCCCACTGGCTTCCTGTTTATGCTCTGAGGCACGCCGTGCAAACACAGTGCTCAGATGTGCATGGAGTTGCTATTTCCTGGTTTACTTTTTTTTTCATTTAAAACATGATGCATGGTGTGCATACCCACTTAGGCAATGTAAAGAGTGCTTGGCAGCATCAGACACACCCCCTTGCTTAGCTCTGCTAAGCTAAGGGCAAACCCGAGCCACAGGGCTCCAGTAAGCTTACAATATGCCTGACACACCCATCGATGATTTCAGCTAGCTCTTAGGCTTGCACCATGGTCTTCCTGCACCTACATGGTTGGGTGCAGGCTAGCCATGAGGGGAAATCTGGGATTCAGTATCATTCCACTCATTTGCACAGGATTGCCTGCTAGTGCCTAGTTACAAGTCTCACACTGAGCCTTCCTCCTTAGCAACCACTATTCACTGGTCTTTTTGTCTTCTACCTGCCATTGACTTTAATGGCAAAGCTGTGATTTTGCAGGGAAAGATTTTTCAAGGTTTTTCTCTTATTTTCCTGCCGCGCCTGTTTGCACGTCACTGCCCTGAGCTTAAATGTCCAAAATTGGCCCCAAAAAAATAAAAGTTATTTTTTTTGTTTTTGCAACTGTTTTTCATGCCAGTGGCCATATATTTGGCCATTGGCATGCTTTACACATTATATACACCTTTTATTTGGAGCTGTCATGGCTCCGTTTTGTAGTTTGCAGAAATGTACTCGATTACTAACCGAGTACATTTCTGCAGGTTACACTAGTCCTGCACGGATGGCTGCCAGCTTCCTGGATTGCAAATTCACCTCATTTGCATGGTTTTCACCTGAAAATAGGATAATTTGCATACAGGGGCTATGTCCGTGCAGGAATAGTGCAGGAGCACTCGTGCACGTCCCAGGAGCTTGTTCCTGGATCTCTCGGAGGCCATATTGCCTCCAGCAGCTCCTGCACTATTCCTGCATGCTGTGCAGAACTTGCTGAATCCTGGGGACTGTTAATTAGCTATTTATTTATTTATTTATTTATTTGTTCATTCATTCATTCATTTAATTATTTAACTTTTGTTTGTCAGTAAATGTACTGGTTCAAGGACCCTTTTCAAGCATTACCTAGGCCAAAGGCAGGTTATCAACAGCTAGACATATATAGCCTAATTGGCAGTATAACAAACAAATTAAATACATGCAGCCAGGAGAAAATATGCTATACCATCATTTGCAGTACATTTAAATAAATAAAGCAACCATTTGTTTAGCAGATTCATCCTTCCCATTACAATTTTTCATAAATCACTGACAGTCAGAAATCCCCCAATAAAGGCACGTACATTGTACCAAGAAAATATTTGCACCAGTGCGGTACTTTACAAGTTAATGACTGTATGCATGTATGTATGTATGTACAGAAACTACATCACTACAAAGTAATGATTTTTCCTATGTAATCAGTAATCACTTGCAATGTTGCTGTGCTGAATTCCCACTTCCAAATATTAGATTTACACCACTCATAAACAGCCATCATAACATGACCATGATATTAGCAGCAGCAACATTTCCTTAGCTTAACTCAATACGTTTACTTATGTGTAAGAAGTGCTTCTTATAAAATTATATTTTCATTATTATATTCTTACTTTAAGAAGTCTGTGGTTTCCGAAGGCATTCTCTGCCTAACTCGAATAATGGCAAGTTAACATAGTAACATTTAACTTTTCTGCATATATTTTGGTCTACTAAAATATTTTGTATCTTTTATGATTATAGCTATTAATCACAATAATACACAAACATATACTGCATCTTCTGGGAGTAAATCACTCTGGGATACTCATGAAATGTGGACTCAAGACTCATGTGAAAGCACTGCAGATGGCTGCAGAGACCTCAGCCATCCGCAGCACATTATCACCTTTCCTAGTATGCAGCAGGAATGTGTGGATATGCTCATCTAAACTGATATGTAAAAATATTCACATAAAACAAAATAGTCTTATGCATTACAGTTAGTACAGCAATATACTGTAATCTGAACCCATCTACTCTCTCCTGACATATCTTGTTGCCTCTAACCACTAAAAATTTTATAAAAAAAAAAGCTACTCATCAACCACATAGGTAGATGTATTTATATGAGTAATACCATTAAATTCTGCAAGCAAATTACTGATAGATATTTGTAACTGAAGGAATAGACTGCATTCAATGCATTAATGTAGCTAGATTGATACAAGTCCAGTGTTTAGGCATATTTTCTATGTTGCAATTATTTATGCCAGATGCACGTAATGCATTATTTTAAACAAATGCATTTCAGGCAAAAGTGTAATCATTTTGTTTGTGTAATAGCTAGCATAACACCTTCAGTCACAAATACCACAAAAATGAAGGAATCACAGCTGCATGACTTACACACACTTCTAATGCAGAAACCTAAAAGCAAAATAATTTACTCAAAGCTTTCATCTGTCAAAATCAAGACTTCCTCAGATTAATTACTCATCATTATGAAACACAGTTAAACAAAACCAATCAACTATGGCCAATATCACAAATAATTAATTAGTAACACAAAGTATATCTCACATTCATGAAAGTAAAAAGTAAAAACTTGTACAATAAATACATCATTGCATAAAAACAATATTGCTATAAATAATCTATCTAACAACATCATTTAACCTAATAAAGTAATCTGAAAAAGAAGAAATAATACATAAAACTTCTGGTAATTGTGCATACACTTTATTTTTATATGTGACAACATCAAGTTTAAAATCCCATACTGGATTGAATCAAGACAGTCTCCTCACAGTTAGAAGAATTAAAACAACTAAAAATATAAGGACTTGTTTAACAACATAATGCACTGGAATTACACCAGGTGCTACTGACAGATGGCAAAACACCCATCCAAGTTATAGCCAGCTATAGACCCTCCTCCTTGTCTCAACACACCCACACCTCCTACCTGGACCTACTTGACTCCATCAAGGTACCTCCTAACACACTGATCCTTGATGACTTCAACTACCCCACCATAGACTGGGTGAACTATTCCTGCTCTAATGTACTCACCCAATGATTCCTTGACTTCATCAGTTCTAATGCACTAGATCAGCTGGTCTTATCCCCACAAGGGGAGATAACATACTGGACTTGGTTCTCACCACCATGGGTGACATCTGCACCACTCCCATAGTATGTTTTTCCCTGGTGAGATAAGATCATTGATCTGTCTTATTCAAAGTTTCTATCTCACCCAACCCCTCCCCAGCTGTAACCAGGCTAAAAAAAACTCAAAAGCTGACTACAACCTCCTAAGGGAGAGTATCAGCAGCTTGACACCATGGCCCCCTTCAGATGATTTAGACAACTATGCTGAATAGTATGCACCAGTACGGTATACAAGTACCCGTGCAACTGCATGGACTCAGCCATACCCAACAGAACTAAAATCTGCTCCTCAAGGAAACACAAACCTGCCTGGTGGACATCCTCTATCAACAGGCTTTAATACAAAAGGAAGAAACTGTTGTACAAGGGTAAAAAGGAACAGATTCCAAATCAGAAAAACTCCCTCCTCTGCCTCAACAAGCAAATTAGATCACTAGTGAAAACCTCCAAAGCCAATTATGAGTTGAAACTTGCCTCTAAAACAAATGGAAACCACAAGCCCTTCTTCAGCTACGTTAGGAACCTCCATGGCAAAGCCCAAGTTTGTTCCGAACTAGTACTTAAAGGTACCACTTACACTGATCCTGCAGACTTAGCCAACCTGCTGGCTGATAGGTTCAGTGAAAACCTCAACCCTTTATCACCCCCCCAAAGGCCCAGTCGACATCCCCGATATTTGTCCCACACCTCACATCTCTGTAGATCAAGTGTTAAAGGCCCTATCCAAGGCAAAAAACACAGCTTCCATGGGAGGTGATAGTACCCCAGGCTGTATTCTGCACCATCTCCAGCAAGAACTAGCTTTATCACTGAACACTCTATTCAACCACAGCCTAACTACACGTTTCATACCAGCAGAGTGGAGAACTGCCATTGTCATCCCTTTGCACAAAGGTGGGTCCACTACTGACCCGGGTAACTATTGTCCCATCAGCTTGGCATGTCTGATCTGTAAAGTCACGGAGAATATTATTATGGATCTCATAAACAAAGACATAGGCAATCTCCAAGCACTCGACCCCACCCAATTCGGATTTGTCAGGGGCAGATCTTGCCTACTGAACCTAGTTGACTTTTTTGAGACTGTCACCAAGTTCCTGGATGAGGAAAGTCAGTACATACAGCTTACCTTGACCTGGCCAAGACCTTTGACACAATCCCTCATTCGGGCATCATTGAAAAGCTAGCACAACTTGGTGTCAATCCATATCTAATCAGATGGGTAGCCAACTGGCTCACAGATAGGACCCACAAGGTCAAAATAGGCACTGCCACCTCTGACAGCAGACATGTCACTAGTTGTGTTCCCCAGGGATATGTCCTGGGACCCCTACTGTTTGGCATATACTTCTCAAAGGTCCACACAAAGACAAAGGGCCTGTGGCTGACCAAGTTTGCAGATGACTGTAAGTTGGGTGCTGTCATTGACTCCCCAATTGATGTTAAAATACTGCAAGAGGGTCTCACAGCTACAAATGACTGGTGCCAAACTCATGGCCTTAAGTTAAATGCAAAAAAAAAATGTGTTATCATACCATTCAGCAAAAATGTGGCCCCTACTGATTATCACATTAACGGCAACCTCCTAAACACACAACCTGTGGTGAGAGACCTGGGTACTCAGGTTGACAACAATCTCACATTCGACCATCATGTGGTGTCGGTGGTCAGAAAAGTCTTTTACTTGGTTCATCTCATAAGTAAAGGGATTGCATCCAGAAAAAAGGAGGTTATTGCCTCTCTGTGCTCCTCCCTTGTTAGATCTATAGTTAAGTATAGTGCCCCATTTTGTATGTACCTCTCCAAACACCTGCACCAACTGAAAGAGCCACAGAAATGCCTCACAAAGAGAATCCATGGCCTCCAACACCTATTGTATGTGGACAGGCTTAAATCACTATCACTCTACTCGGTATCATACAGATTGCTCAGAGGTGATCTGTGGCTTGCCTACAAAGCAATGTTAGACCCTGCCCTATTGTAGATGCTCCATATCCATAAGTCTAACTCCTTGAGCATTATCCACTTGATAGGCCTAAAATCTAATATGCAGCATCAACAAAATCTGCTGGAGAGACAGGTTTGTCTCGCAGAGGCTGCCCCATCTCTGGAATAGACTTCCCATACATGTCAAACAGAGTACCTCACTGACCCTCTTCAGATGCAACCTTGATGATTGGATGGGAAACCATACATTTTTCCCTGGAGTTCCCCCTTTGTCCCTCATTAACAGGGCCAACAGTTGCTGACTGAGGTTTCTTTTTTTGGAATAAACACTTGGCTAGGCTTGTAAGGACCCCAGGGCCATTAGTCTAGTAATCTTCTATGATCCTATGTAGATTCAAACTACATGCAGGAAATTAAATAATCAAAAAAAAAAAAACAATCATAATAATTTTAAAATACATTGGCACTCATCTTTAGCATACTCATAATGGATAAATAGTCATTAAGACCTGGAATGACTGAGGCATTAAGCCTTAACTGCCATACAACTTATGCAAATTCTAGTAAAGTGTCAGGCTCATCACCCCTATCAGACCATACCACCTTATCAATGTTGAGAAATGAAAACATTTTAAAGTTGGGGCATTGTGCTTGATGCCTATTAAGGCATTAGAAGGCTTATTCTTTTTAATATTATAACATTCTCTCCTTTAATTTTCTATTGGTTTTATCTACATAGAACACATCATGTACAGTGGAAATTGTCAAATAACTCCTCAATGTGTTGCAATTACATTTACCAGGGCATGGAAGAGTACTATCAAAACCTTCAACAACTATATATGGTCCTTCATGTATAAATCTGCAGAACCTACAAAATCCACATACATTCATATAATTAGATCTGTAAGAAGGCTTATCATTAAGTGTATTACCCTCCATTAAATTCTTAATACTTTTGCCTTTGCTAAAAACTATCAGTGGTTGATCTCCTAAACTTTGCCTCAACTCTGTGGTAAATATTAAATTCCAATTTTTCTTTAATTAATCTATATATTTAAAAACATTATTACTAAAAGTAAGTATAAATGAAGGATTATTATGACCATTAGACTGATTGAGACTAGAAGGAATAATGGTTCTAGGTACTACAATACTATTTTTTGTTTTAGTTCATAAGATACGTGAAAATCTATCACATCAGAACCTCAACAGACCACCCTTAACATCTTTTAATAAACCAGCTGGATATCCTCTTTCCAGGAACAAACAACATAAATGATGTAATTATTTGTTGAATGTGTTATCATCAGAAGTCAGTCTAGATAACAAGACCATC
>NC_056741.1:1470656349-1470691349 GCF_019279795.1 Protopterus annectens | reverse complement strand
TTGCTGTAATTAATTCCTGGAAAGTCATTCGGTCTGAAACTTAGGGGTCTAAGTATAAGAAGCTGACAGCATTCATGGGTGGAGCTTCAAACTAGCTTACCACGTCCTGCTTTTGTATAATGCTCACAGTGACAGGACAACTTAATCTTTAAGACCTGAAGTCATTCAGAAGATTGAAATCTATTAGACTGACATATTTCTTTCTTCCATCTATGTGTTTTGCTACTGTTTCAAGTCATTCAGAGTTTGGTGTATGGCACTTGTCCCTCTTTAACATAGATGACACGCAGGCGGGGTAATTCGTTTAGATGCTTTAATATATAAAAACACATCAGGCTGGATAGCAGCATCATAAAATATAAACAAACTGGTTAACAGACAGACCTTACATACATACATGCTTATATCTCAACAGCTTACTACAAAATAGCAGACAGGCTCGCAAGTGCCCAGTATTTATACACTTGTGCAAGCCCGTAGATAGCTTCTTAAAGGTACATACACACACATTGATCTAAATGTGTGTGTAAGCACAATGACTTCCCCACACTTACTTGACCCCAGTGGCCTACGGATCCATTCCATGAACCCCAGCTTCCCTAATTCTGAACTCACAGATTACTGGTTTTGAAGGAAATCACTGTGAATGGTGTTTCTAGAGTGTACATCAGCAGTGAAGTCTTATTTAGGGGATTCCCCCCTTTTTCATGTTTCTACAATCATGGGGTCGGTTTATATAAGTTCTAGAGTGTTGAGTTCTTTCCTTCCACAAGGGGTGTAGTCACTTGACCCATACAAAAATCTCTTATTTTTGAATTTCTTTGGCAGAATGGATCCAGAGCAATTTAACCCAGTGTGCTAAGTCCTCAGAGAGTTAAACCTCATGGGTTAGTACATGAAGCAAAAACATTTTGTTCCATAGCCCCAGTAGTTAATGGGCATCTGTTTGAAACAGTGCATTACCTCACTATAGAAAATGATTTGAAGAACACAGTTTATTGACTGGTCATTCAGAGTTCTCTTAGGGTGCAATAATGTAGGAGAGACCATTGAAAACAAGAGTACCTATTTATGTAACTAGATCCTTGCACTTAAAAAAAATCATGCTGCCACCATTTTTCAGTCACTAAATAAAAGTTCTTTACATTAGTCTATTAAATGAAAAAAAAACTTAAAATACTTAACATTACAGCAAACGCAGTATCCAATAACAGTAGACAAACAGTATATGCTTTATTAACAAAAATAAAATGCAAATAGTAATTGTGTATACTGAAGAATTTCATAGCCTGAAAAAAGTGGATTGATGTGTGGTTCTATTGTTTTTTTAACTATTATTCCACAGGTTTTGCTTTTGGTCACTTATCTTCATTGCCTTTACAAACAAAAAAAAAATACTCTTCCCTCTGTACAGGTCTAATGAACAATAGTATTCACTGATTTCCCCCTTTAACAGCTGTGGTTTGCAAACATTAGATCAGACTCAGTAATAGCATTTTTCAGAAACATGGGTTCTACTGGATTTTATCTAATGCCTACCATAATAGTTCACATGCAATGGCAAGCAAAACATTTACTGCTGTAAAGCAAAGTAATACAAAACACTACTGAACAGAACTACTTCTTAATTTTATTGCAGAATGAATACCAATATTGTGATTTGAAACTGCAGTATGACAAATGCATCTGGCAAAATGAAACTATCTGCATATATTATCTCACAATACCCATTAGCGATCTGTTATTTATCTGTAATAACCACCCTGTAAGGCAGTTTTTGCTTTCTTATACTTGCCATGTGTTCACTGCAGGTAACCAACAGCATTTCAAACAATAAAATTCTGGATGACACAAGATGTGTAAAGTAGATATGATTAAATTAACTGCAAGACAGAGTGCTGGAGAGAATCCATGGAATGTATCTTTGAATAGTGAAGCATATTTAGGGTAATGAGTTTCTTTTGAACATCTCTAGTTGTATGAGTTGTTTATTGTTTATTTTCATAATTTAACAAAGACTGCTATGTAGTAATACTTCTTAAAGTATCAAATAAGGTAACGCATGACACGTATATCACTTGACCTCTTTCGGGCATTTACCAGCTGCACTAGTAAAGAAGCTACATGCATTCAGCCAATTCTCTTTTGTCTGTCTCTCTTTATTTAACATTTGCTGTGGGCTGAATCAGTTAAGGAAAATTAATATAAATACATTGTGTGAGGCTACAATTTAAGATAGGTCCCATTTCAAATGTTCTTGCTAGATTTGCTCACAAACTGACATTACAAGTTGGTACAATAAGATTTGGTGTTGAAAGTATTTCCAGCCACATCACCATTTTTGCAGATGGTAAAATGAGGCATTCCAAGGTTTTAAGCACCACAAGATCTCGTGGTGATATTTGAGAGCATATGAATCAGACTGACAATGAAATAATGACAAAGGATGAGATAAGTTAAATAAAAAAATGAAATGAAGAACTTGGTGAAACAGATGCTCCAGAAGTTTCTCACTCATTGCACAACTGTGCACACTGAGGCAAAGGCAAACACAAGACATTTGAGTATAAAATTACAAAAGCCTCACTATTATTTTACCGTGCCAGCTTTTTCACATATTAACATCCCAGCATCTTTATTTCTCAGTTGAATCTGGCAGAATATTGGAAGCAGTGGCTGAAATGGTTTATTTATTTATTTAACTGATTTATTGTCTTTGGCATATCAGAAAAACTTGTTCTCAATTGTACTACTGAGCAAAAAGTCTGATTTAGCAATAATAAAGGAAAGATTCAGACAGTACTGCAACCTTAACAACAATATAGCAATAACCCACGCCTGGATGTAGGTAATGCTAAATTTACCCACGGTTGGCGTGGTTTGGTCCCGAGGGCGAAGCCCGAGGGACCAAACAAAGCCAACCGTGGGTAAATTTAGCATTACCCACACCCAGAAGTGGGTTATTGCTATTATACCATGACATTATTTAAGAAAAGAAACTATTACTTTTCTTAAATAATGGCATAGTATAATGCCTGTTTACTGCCCTTCCGCAGATGTCTGGCATCCGCGGCAGTTCTGATGTACTGCGCACCGCGCAGTACATCAGAGTTGTGAGCAAAAACGGAGAAAGCAAGATCTCCGTTGCTTTTAGTCTCGCTATGTTAAATGAGTTTAACATAGCGAGACAGTTTTAAAATAAGCAACGGACATCTCCGTTGCTTATTTTAACTGTCTCGCTATGTTAAACTCATTTAACATAGCGAGACTCTAAAAAGCAACGGAGATCTTGCTTTCTCCGTTAACAAAACACTGTCTCGCTATGTTAAATGGGTTTAACATGGCGAGACAGCTTTAAAATAAGCAACGGAGATCTCTGTTGCTTATTTTAAAGCTGTCTCGCTATGTTAAACCCATTTAACATAGCGAGACAGTGTAAAACGAAGTTATACTAATGGAAAAAAGTCCGGGCGACCGGACCTTTTTCCATTAGTATAACTCGATTTACAACGGGCACGCTGGCCAATCAGCGTGCACGTTTTGGGGGGCTCATGGTATAATATGGCTTTTGTCCAGCATTTGTTTTTACAAAAAAACATAAGGAAAAGAAAAATGGCCAGAAGAAAAGAATAAAGTGCCAGTGCAGATGCAGATGTATAATGTGATAAAATTAGCTGTATGCAAGGTCTGTTGCTGAAATCAAATAATAATCAAACTAAATTAACTGCAAGACAGAGTGCTGGAAAGAATCCATGGAATGTATCTTTGAATAGTGAAGTATAAAAACACAGGATATCATGTTTTGACCAGAAATGCCTCAAGAGAATGAGAGGATTGTCTAGATGAGTGGCATGTGCAATGTTTCATAAGAATAATATAACATATAACCTAGCCTTTCTAATTACCAAAATTAAACATAATGTAAAATTATATATTTCAGTGGTGTGTTAATGAAAGGATATGTTCCACAGTTTTGGGAAAAAATCTTTAATTCCACCTGTCTATAAAAAGGTAATAAACAAGACATTAACTACTACAGACCTACATCTGTACTGAGTAAATATTATGAAAGATGTCTTTTTTATATTCTTACTATCCAAGACCATAATCATGGATGCTAGGAGCCTCAACAAAATAAAAAATCACTCCCTATATTCACTGTTTACCCTGGAAGGCACCAATATATGCATTGTTATGGAGACCTGGTTCAGCACCATTGAGTGCATCCCATCAGTGCAGGGTTCAACACCTGCCACATATTCAGACCCACTCTACTAGATGAAGGTAGTAAAGTGGCAGCATGCCTATATTTGTAAAACAATATTTTACCTCCATGGTTGTTAGGATAAAAACCTGGAACCCCTCCATATACAACTTACCATTAACAACCCTCCTTAACACATCACAGCTTACTCTAGGAACCCCTCTATATATCCCTTGACACATACCTCCTACCTGACATGTATGGAGTCCCTGTGCATTAGACCAAACACCATTCTCCTAGGGGATTTCAACTACCCCTCTTTCAAATGGGAGACTCATTCATCTTCTAACACGTATGCCCAGAGACTTCTGGACTTCATAAATACAAATCCCAAATGGGGGGACAAAATCTTGGTCTTGGTCATCAACAATATGGGACAGCTCTTTCCGCCACCAGTTGCAACTTGCTCTTTCATCAAATCAGACCAGAAAATAAGTCACATTAATGATAAGACTGAAGCTGGAAGAATCCTCAAATACTTGGGTATTCAGCATTATGCAAAGGCTAATCTAAGAAAACAGAGTAAAGATCTGGCATCTTTCCATTTCCAAAGTAAATATAATGCCAAATTTAAAAAATGAACACCTAAGGTGGAAACCCAGTATAAACAAACTTTCAATAAAGGAAAAAACTCATTGCACACACGATAATAAATTTAACTACCAATATGTTAAAAATAGTTTTGCTATGCTTAACAAGGAACTTCTGCCCCTGATCAAATCAACAAAAGCTACACATGAGGTAAAAACTAACACCCTGAAAAAATACATAGCTTTCTTTAACTAGGTTAGAAACCTCAGAAAGAATGCCCAGCACTGTACAGAGTGAATAGTAAATGATATCACATATTCAGACTCAGAGGATATAGCCAATCTACTATCAGATAAATTTAGCTCTAACTCCACCTGTCTCTCTCCCATACATTCCCAGATCACATAATAACATCTATATCCCCTCAAATTTTCCAATAAAAGTCCTCAAAGCACTTTCCAATGCCAAACTGGTTTTACAGGCCTGGATAACATACCAGGCTTCCTACTAACCAGCCTGAAACTGGGCTGTCAACCCCCCTGCAAATACTATTCAATATCACTGTTGTGCTGGATGAATAGAGGACAACAGTCATCTCCTGTACAAAGGTGGGGCATCAATGAACATTAGTAATTATAGAACCATAAGTCTGACCAGCCTCATCTCTAAGGCTATGGAGAGGATTATTGTGGAATTAATAAGTAAGGACATAGGTAACCTACAAGCTCTTGACTCAAGTAATTTTGATTTTGTCAAGGGTAGAGTTTTGCCTGCTTAATCTGATCAACTTCTTTGAGAAGGTTACTGAAGCAATGGATGAGGTAAATTAGTACATGCTAAATATCTAGACCTACAAAGGCATTCAATGCCATCCCACATGCAGGTGTTGTTGTCAAACTCTCCTATCTAAATATAACTCATTATATATTAACTGGCTCATGAATAGAACCCAGGAAATTAAGGTAGGTGTCTCTACCTCTTCCAAAATACCTGTCACTAGTAGTGTACCCCAAAGCTCATTCCTTGGGTAGCCCCACATTGGTATTTACATCTCGGAGAGCAAGGTAAATTTGAAGGGTTTGTGGAGAACCAAATTTGGAGATGACTATAAACTTCATGCCATCATAAACTCTCCAGATAACATCAAGAACCTTCAGGAGGCCATTTCTGAAACAAATAGCTGATATCATAACCATGGACTAAAACTAAATGCCAATAAATGTTTATTGATCTCCTTTGTATTGTCCCCTGTGGTAATTGTAATTTTTATGACTACATTGAGATTGACAATAGCTTTATCAGCCCTAATGATGTGCATTTATGTGTTTGTGAGGTGTGGCATGATACATGTATTTGATTGGTAGACACCTACCTTAATTTCCTGGGTTCTATTCATGAGCCAGTTTACTATCTAATGAGTTATATTTAGCTAGGAGAGTTTAACAACAACACCTGGGTTTTCGGGCAGGTGCTGATTGCATCACCAAGGACGTGATCTATTTGGCACACTGCAGTGTATGTTCCTTGTTCTATTAGAATTAAGTATAAGAATAACACACTGGCCAAGCATGTCATGTCAGAAGGTGAACATCATATATTTAAGTTTCGAGTTATAGATAAGGTATATGAGTCTCTTAGGATGGGAGACATTCTTAATTACACTGAAAGGGTGGAGTCAACATGGATCTTTAGGATGCAATCTTACAAGGGGAAAGGCCTGAATGGTCAGGTTCCATTGAAACCAGTCCTTAAAGCAAGGAGATTGTTTAGATGAAGTATTTTATATATTTTGACATCAGTTGTGTTTGTGTGTGTGTGTGTGTGTGTGTGTGTGTGTGTGTGTGTGTGTGTGTGTGTGTATCTGTATATATATATATATATAGAGAGAGAGAGAGAGTGAGAGAGACTTTGTACATATTTTAGAGAATATCCAAACATTTATCCAATATTAAGAAGGTACAGAGTAATGCTTTATATATGCACATTTCGAAGAATTTAGATCATTCATTTACATTTATGGTAATCTCTGCAATAAGAGAAAATGGCAGAGGGGGAGATATTGTGAACTGAATGGAAGCTGAGGAAGCACTTTGGATAATGAATCTTAGAGCACACTGCTATCATGGTTTGAATGGGAGTGTCCCAATTAAACCTTTTGTGAAGCACTGAGGATCAGTACTAAATGCCAATCAAGCTGAACCAATGTGATTGGCTGATGAATGGTTTTAAAAAACTTTCCTTGAATGAGATAGAATGGGATCTGAAGAAGGCTTGGTTTTGCCGAAAGTGCTTATCCATACATTTTGGAATTGTGAGTCCGCTGAGACAATTTTAGTGGTTAACCACGTATGAATAAAGTTTTTAATGTTTTTATTTTGTTGATTTGTTATTTAATCTAACGCTCACTGGTGAGGCATCTACAGTGATACACCTTGGCTTTTTTCTAGAATTTGCTTTGTTTACCATGGATATCTTAGGCGAGTGCTCTCTCTTGTTTTTTCTGTGTAAGGTATATAATAGGAACCATGAGAGGGGTAAAAAGAGTGTCTAGAGTTGAAAAAAGATGTTGGTGAAAAATAGATGTGAGAGAAATAAGATACAAAGAGGAATGTATTTAAAGGTGGTACAACAGAAATTGTACTGGAATGCACAATTCCAGTACAACTGGAACTGGTGTAGTAAGGTATATAATAGGAACCATGAGAGGAGTGAAAAGATATAAAGTTATAAAGACATATAAAGATATAAAGATTTATGTGTTATGCTTGCACGCACACAGCTGTAGAAGCACCCTATCTCAGTAATCTGTGTCTGTTTTATACATACAGCTGGGCTTTCTCAGGTAGGCAGTTGTTCAGGCTCATAATTTATCTTTAAGTGCTGTGTCATTAGTTCTTGTACTAGTTGCATAGAAACACCTTTTTCAAAATCCATCAAGAGAATTGTATCTTCTGTCACAGTGTTATAGATAAACCTGAATGTATATCAACGCATTTTGCAAAACCATGTGCATCTGTTACCCCAGATTCCTTTGCTGTTATCATCCATTGTCATAAAATACTGCTCACGAACGTAACAGCTCCACATGAAGTAGTCTATCAGTTCATAGATGTTACAACCTGCCTGATTGCTGGTGAGGACAAGCTGGTGGCAAGTAAGGTGCAGGAACAGAGAGTCATTCATTTCAGGGCTGTTTTCTTCTGTGACAAATTCACAGAACAAAACCAATGAAATCTAGTAACTAAGACAGTACTCTGTGCCTGCATTTAGAAGTTCTAGCTAGAAAATGGCATGGACTTCTGCTAATAGCACTATCTCTATCATAGAGCAGGGGGCATGTCATAATATTATAGGTAGCACAGCAAAGGACTGGGAGCTTGAAAAACAGCTCAAAATGAGTAATGAATATGGAGGTCTGAATACTGTAATGAGGTGATCACAATGTATGCAAAGGGCTGTAATGCCCCAGCATTCATACAGGTGAATAGAAAGAGAGAGGGAGAGAGAGTCTGTGTGAGTGTATGTGTGTGTGTGTGTGTGTGTGTGTGTGTGTGTGTGTGTGTGTGTGTGTGTGTGTGTATGTGTGAGTGTGTGTGTGTATGTGTATGGTGGTAAATACAGAAAATTTTAAAAATGCCATGTGAAGAATGAATGCAAATTTATAAAAAAATATAATTTAAAATGGTAGAAACTGAAACTGTATAAAATGAACGAATGTCTGGTGTGGACTTATAAGGTAGCCCATCCACTGATGTCTTTCCTTAAAGGAAACTCATGAGTGGAATTTTCAACTCCAAGATGATATGATTTGATGGGAAAAAAATCACGAGAGGTCTTCCAGCCATCAAACTTTTGAACATTTTGTATACACAGTCCATATTCATAACTCAGTGCTTACACTGCATGGTATATCCATTATTCATAAATCCTTTAAAGGTAGAGTTGTATAGGGCCTACATTCCTCAAACATGTCTGCCTTTTCTGAAACTTGAGGGAACAAGAGAATGACAACATACTTATTAGCATATAGGTGCCTCTAGAGTGACAAGATTTTATGGACAGTTGTCACATGTAAGTTATGTGCTGAAGATATGCAGCTTCATTGGTGAAAACTTTCAGAAGTAAACATATTACATTCATTACACTTGGTAATAGTTAAGTAAGTGTAAAAACTGAAAAGAGTTAGTCATGTTTCAGTCTGCACATCCCTACACAATCATGCACAGCTAATTTGCAACTTGCCTCAGTAATGAAATTTACCAAAAGGAGAAACTGATATACAGTTCAAGGAAGACTTAACGTGCAAGAAATACAGAATTAATCCGAAGGTTTAGACTAACCTTTGAGTTGATTGTCTTTGCCTTCATGCACATTTATACCACTTGTCTAGAATAAAAAAAAAAAACTATTTATCACAGTGAATGAAATGTTGCTCTAAATGGGTATTAGTAAGTAAGCAGAGGATGTTTTGAAAGGTATAAAGCATTTCATTTCATTGGAAAATTTATTAAGGTGGAGTTAGGAATGTCATAATGGAAGAAATACATGCGATAGGTATGTAATTGTTATTCACGCATTGATATACCATGCTACACGTGGATGACGTTTTTCCACTGTATTTTATAGTAAAACAAAAATAACTCAAAAATGATTGTCAAAGGAGATTTTACAGTTGTCATAGTTTTCTAAGAGAGAGAGTGAGAAAAATATTTTAAAAATAACTGTGGAAATGAACAACTGACCTTGTAAGTAAATAGAGGTATAAATCAAATGGCATACAGTGATTACCCACAATCTATAGCATATTACCCTACAATACATTTAATAATTGAGATTACAATATTCAGAGCACTCTTCAGAATGTTCTGTACTTGCCTTAGCTGTTAGTGTCACATTTGCCAACCTCAGATTGTTTAGCAGAGCACCTATATTCTCCAAGGTATTTTACTGCTACTTTGATTGAAATGCATTTAGTATCAATTTAAAATGATGGCCCCTCAAGTAAATTGCTTTTATGTTTCTCTTCCTGCAAAATTTACTTTATCTTATGCAACTTTAGTGTTCCTTCAGATGCAAGATATTTTTTGTATTTAATATTGAGAAAATCAAACATTCAACCATGTTTCAAATAATTTCTATTCAAAAACTTTCAAGTACAATGCTTAGAAACTTTAAAGTGAAATTCTCTTAAAGTGGGCACAGTTTTTTACAGGATGAATTTGAAAACCTTTCTGATTAGGACTGAAGTGCAAAACCATTTTGTTGCTACAACAAGGAAGTCAGACTTAAAATCTGCTAATACTATACTCAACGGAAAAAGCAACATGAACAGTCAAGCAGTGGAAATGCATGCCTGGAAAGTAAGCCTTTCCTGTTAAATGTGTATGGTTATGTATTGTATGATTGTGGAAACTTTGCAATGTGTTTAAAATATTAATTTACATGACTCATTTGCTGTTGTAACCCACACAACAACCAGATTAAATCTGTGCTGCTGTTAATCTTCCTTATAGCTGAAATCATACGAGTGCATATCAATTAGTTTTGAGTGGTGATGATAAAAATACTTGTCCTGATCACCTTCAGTAAAACACATCACACAAAAATGTCATTTGACAATGTCTATTATCTTCTAACAACATAACTTTATTGCATCATTTCAAATGTCAATCATGACACAAATAACCCTGTAACCGCAACATGTAACATCCTTGTAACCACACATCAGGGCATCATTTCCCCGCTCACCTTGCCCGAAGAAGCAGTGTCCATACCACCACTCACTTATTCTTTCTAATCAAAGCAGCATCCTACCACTCCTTTTCATCCCCCAAACTCCTTGCATCAACATCCAACACCAAGAGTAGAACAGAAGAGGGACAAGCCTGCTCCTCTTCTCTGCCTAAACATCCACCTCAATAACCATACCAACTAAGATAATCGAAAAAGAAAGGGAGGGAGGGTGGGTAGCAAGATCATGCCTAAATCTGTTTCCCTTTCCCAATTACACTCACATAAAACTCCTAATCCCATCCTATACCTACCTCACTTCCTCTAAATTTCCCCCTATTAAATGAACCCTTCCCATCCAAGATTCCACTTAAACCTTCCATTACTTCCTAGCCTTAACATCTTTCCCCAGAACAAAACACACACACCCCCATTTAACTCACCCTAACCCCTAAACTAAAGATGTCACTGGACAAATTAGTTTGTTCACAAACCTAATTTGTCCCAGTCCCCTTCAATAAAACACACAACACCAAAATGGCATTTGACGACCTTTATTAACTACCAACAACATAACTTTATTGCATCATTTCAAAATGTTAATCACAACATGTAACATCCTTGTAGCCATGCATCAGGGCAGTGCATGAACCCTCTCTCACCCTGCCTGAATAAGCAGTGTCCATAGCACCACTCATTTGCTCTTATTAATGAAAACAGCATCCTACCACTCGCTTTCATCCCTCAAACTCCTTGCATCAACACCCAACACTAAGAGGAACAGAAGAGAGACAAGCATGCCCCTCTTCTCCACCTACCAACCTGACCCCAGGCTGTTCCCCCTCACTTAATGAAGAGGTTTCACTAAACCCTCCAAAAATTAACTTAAATGTATATTAAACAGATCCAAACCAAACTCATTCAAGTGCATGCCATCATTTCTAAACCAAACTATGTTGCGTCTTATGAAAGACCCTATGTGCTATGTGTGCATACTCAAAGCAACCAACTGCCACACCAGTCTACAATTAATAACCCACTTTGCCTATATTATTTCGGACCATACTATGCCCTTACCTGGATATAACCTCTTCACTATAACAAAATCCATAACCAAATCCATCCTTATCCTATTCACCAACTGCTTCTTAGGAATTATTCCCAAGTCATTACCAGCCAACTGTACCACCAATACTTGAGGAAGCCCCATGCTTGACTGCATAAATGCAGATTCATTCATAAACTGATTCCACCTAAGGCCTCTTATACCATGCCAACTGCCTTTCCTCCCAAATCAATGCAAATCCAATTCCTTGCGAGACGTTCTAACAGCAGCTGTCTTTGCCGCGCAATGAATACATGAATGGCCAAGGATGACAATCTCCTTTCCTTAACAAAAAAAAATAATAATAATAATATTAATCCTATCAATTGACTCCATTACCTAATATAAGAAAATAAGGCATTTGAAGACCACCGACCCACTCTCTGAATGACCTCAGCTGATCTGCCTTCCCTTGCTAAATGCGAAGCCCTACCAGTGTAATAAGAATGAGTGGAAAACCTCTCTCCCAGAAAATCCATACAATGCAAAGCCCTTCTTGTTATATATACAAACTGATTACCCATTACCACCTTACCCCATCTCAACCATAAAACCAAGTCCTGAGGGCTCTCCACATGAGTCTGCATTAATCTCTCAGCCCAACTCACAAGACACATCCAATCATTCCTATGTTTCCCAAGAAATATATGTGTGCCCTTCCCTAACAGATCCATTTAGATCTATGTAACCAAATGTGCACTGTCGCAGAAAAAAACATAACATCTCCCCAGACTAGTGACCCTAACAGTTCTGACACCTGGAGTGCTCCAAAATACATCCATAAACACAAGGTTACCCACAAAACATAATCCACTGAATCACCAACCACTAAAGCTAAATCCTTCAATAAAATTTTCAAAACCTGTCTAGTCAAAGGCCAACGCATATCCATATTCACACTATTAAAACACTCCAAGAAGGACAACCAAAGTGCCAAATCAGCATGCATCAACTTTGTAATCCTGACCCAATGATGTTTGCTCTTCCCTCCATTTAACAAGAAGGCTACTGACCTACAAAAAGTACATCCCAGATGAACTGCCCAACATGCAAAATTTTGAAGCCCTAAAAGTTCCATAACCCATCCAATCTTCTTCAAACGTGCTATCTTGTCTGCTGGTAAACAAAACAACACTCACTCTACATCCACTTATAAAACCGAGAAATCCAGGGTCTTAGCTGGGGCTTCCAGCTTTTGCCTAGCAAGTGGGACTCTCATCTCATCACACATCCCCAAAAACTGTTGCAAGCCTTCTTAAGATCCCTTAAACCCTTCACCTACTATCAAGAAATAATCAAGGTAAGGCACCCCCCTCTACGTGTCCACCCGATGCTGCCAATTGCAGTGAAGTACAGTACTAAATTTCTCAAAAGTAGCACAGGCTACCAAGCATCCCATTGGCATATTTTTGTCAAAGTAAAACTTGGTCCCAACTACCATATCCAGCCACATCCATTCATCCTCCTGTACCGGCAAAAGGTGAAATGCCAAATCAATGTCCACCTTCACCAAACACAGATCCTTAAACCCCCAAATAACCCTCATGGCATCATCCAAAGACACATAACTGCCTTGGCATCATCTACTGAAATAAAGTCATTAATAGAGTTCCCTTCTGGGTATGACAAATGGTGAATCAACCTGAACTCACTGGCCAACTTCTTAGGAACAAGACCCAAAAGTAAGACCTTAAATTTGATGAAGAGGGGCTATAAAAAGGGCCCATTAACCTACCCACCTATTATTCATTCTCTACTAAACCTTCCAAGATATCATCCTTCTCTCATACAGATTGCAAATTCTTACAGACGAGTCCATCCCCCACTACACTTGATTTTATAGAACACCCTGGGAAAACCCATCAATAATTTATTCCTTAAGAAACAAATCAGGAAATTGCTAGAGCATATGCCACACTATTTGCACTTTAACAGGAGAATGTATCCTCTGACCTTCTTTTTGCCACCTGAAAGGACATCCTTCCCCTCTGCCCTTGAAAATTCCCCCTTTCTCGTAAGCTCTGAAACCCCTGAAAATAAGGAGGTAAACCACCCACATCAGTGGAAAGCAGACCAGATTTACCAAATTACCATCCTGCTGACCACACTGCACCACTGGATGGATCTTGGCACACTTTGAACACATATGCAAGAACCTACACCTTACCCATGAGCAACTCCCCATAATAAAAGCCCAGCACCCCCACTCCTTCTCCTCCTATTCTTCCCCTTCTACTAACCGTTCCAAAGTTCCTTCATAGTGCCTAGCCATATGTCTGGATGGGATGTCTAACCTCCCAAATGGAGGGAGTGATCAATTGCTTTCCACTTCCAAAACCTCTGATATAAGTTTCCAAGTAGAAGACATTTAGTGTACAAACAGTTTGTGTGCAATATATGTGGCAAGCAGAGATTAGATATGATTTATAAGACACGGGTAAGGAGTGTTACAATATAGATGTTAGGAATAAATAAAATTGAGATAAGGAATGTGATATATTAGTCAGTAGGTAGATAGCAGTTAAAGGTAGAAGAGGAAGCCCAGCAGTCTACACCTGATGAGTCAAGGACAGTGTAGGTAAGAATAGTTAGTGACATAGTACTTACATAGTAACATGGATAGCAGACCAGTTTACCTATGAGCAGACTAGGTTAGCAAATCCAAAGACAGACAGCCAGCACAATTAAAGGAATCCAGGTATTTATTCTGAAATAAGAGTATAAGGCAGACCGGTTTTGGCCTAAAGATGCCTTTTTCAATGCCAAAAAGATTCACCATATAACACAAAGTGCTCTTTATATAAATATTAATAATGTGTTCACCAATAAAAATTGAGAAACAATTAATGGACTGACCCAAATCCAAGACCATACCAAAATTGCTGAATACTAAAGACATATATAATACAAAACACATTTGTAATAATAAAAATGAGTACATTTAATGGTGTTTCTGATAATAAGAGCTGGAGAGTATACCCAACCCAATATAAATGGTAAAAAAATATGTTAAAGATGTTCATTCAACCCTGATGGGAAAAGGCCACCCAATCTAATAATCCGTGACCTTTCTTTATCATTGAGAAGTTCATGCCATTTGTTCTTAGAATATTTATGTCCTCTCACCCAGTCAATGACAGTAAAATGAAAGCAGGCTGTTTTGTGAACTAAAGTGTGTTTATATAATGCATTAGTGGCAACCCTATTTGTTATGTTGGTTAAATGCTCTGAAATCCACAACTTAAAAGATCTGGAAGTTTTTCCAATATAAAATGCACAGCACTGACACTCAGCCAAATAGATGACCCACTTGCTACTGCAATTTGAAAATGTCCAAATTTCAAAGACCCATGATGTGTTTTTGCTAGAAAATTCCTTAGTCTTTAATACATATTTACAAAAACCACAATGTTCACAAAGAAAACAACCAGATAACCTGGTGCCATCTAATGTTTGTTGGACTTTATATTCAGGAGATGGGTGCATTTTATAAAAGTTCAAATACCCCCCTATAGTAACACCCCTCCAATAAGAGAAAGTACATCTGTCGTCTAATACCTTGGCTAATTGTTCATCAGATAGCAAGATGCCCCAGTGTCTCTGTGCTAGACCAGTCAGCTGTTTGATATTCCTGCCAAATGTAGTAATAAATCTAACTTTTGATCCCTGGGTAGATCTAGAACCCTTATATGTTAATAATTCATCCCGAGGCATTTTACTTACTAGGCCACTGGTTTGTGCTAGCTGTTTGACAGAATAGCCCCGTTCCACAAACCTCTGAGTAAGATCTTCATTAAAATGTGTAAGATCTGACTCCTTTTTACATATCCGTTTGAGCCACATATATTGGGATTTAGGAATGTTTTTGATGATATGACCTGGATGACAGCTGGATGCATGCAAAAGGGAGCTGGAATGAAAGGGCTTCCTGTAGACTGTACTAATTAAAGTACCATCTTCTTATTTGTTTACCATAACATCCAAGAATGAAATGTATTTCTTATCAAAATTAACAGTAAATTGAATGCCCCATTTGTTATCATTTAAATATTGTACAAACTCCTCTAAGATGTACTATATCTGATTTCCAAATCATCCAGCAGTCATCCAGGTACCTCTGCCAGATATCAATCTCCTCAATGAAAATGTTATTACTACTGTCGTAGTCATAAGATGTTCAAGATAACCCATAAAAAGGTCTGCAGAAATAGGGGCAAAGGCTGCTCCCATTGCAGTACATTGCAATTGTAAATAACATTTACCACTGAAAAATAACACATTTTTGGTTAATGCATGTTCCATAAGACAGAGAGGAAAAGTGTTAAAACCAGGGCTATATATGCCCAATTCTGTGAGCCAAAATTCCAGTGCCATTAAACCTGCCCAATGGGGTATGCTAGCATAGAGAGAAGTTACATCTAATGAGCACAATAACCAACCATCTTCAATTTGTGAATCAAAAATAATGTTCAAGAATTTCATTGTATCCTTGATCCTGGCCCTAAATACCTTCAATAAAGGTTTTAAATATTTAGTTAGATAGATGGAAATAAGCTCTGTTAAGGACCCCCTGCCTGACACAATTGGTCTGCCCAGTGGGTTGTGGAGGTTTTTATGTACTTTAGGAAGCAGATAAAAGTATTAGGGAATAGGTTTACTTACCTTAAGATGGAAACATGTTTTATCATCAATGATGCCTTCCTCCACAGCCAAATCCAAAAAATTGTCTATTTGATTTTTGGAATGTGGAGTGGGATCAGTATACATATGTGTGTAGAATCTGGCATCATTGACTTGTCTATTGGCCTCCATTTCATATTGGAACCAATCCACAACAACTATGGATCCCCCTTTATCTGCCTGTATGATAACTATATCCTTTCTGTTCTTGAGTCTTAGTGCCTCCCTCTCTGATGAATTTAACTTATTATTAAGCATACTCTCATGTGAGTCATCACCAAAATGAAGCTCTATAAGAATACATTTCTGGAAGATCTCCACATGTTTATTCATTGGCGGTTTAAAAGTAGAAGGATGGAATTTGAAACTCATCTCTGTTGGTTCATTGTAGTTTTCTGAAACCCTGAAAAATAACTTTAAATTTCGTAACCTACAAAAAGGCAATAAGTCATGTACCAAATTGCTCTCTGATACTAAAAGGCCAGGTATAAAGTTTAATCCTTTATTTAACAAATTGCATTTAGTTTCAGATAAAACAACAGAAAATATGTTCAAGACATTGTTTGAACCTGTTTCGGCTCCAATAGTTGTAGCATGGTTTCTAGTGTTAAATTGGAACTGACCCCTGCATTTATGTTTTTCCCCCTCTTTTTTGATAACCCCTAAAGGGATCCTCTCAATACCCAAAGAATCGTTCCTGGGGAAACAGCGTATGTAAGCTGGTGACATCTGGGAAACCTCACAATCTGTGTCTGTATGAGAGGACAAATCCTCTCCAGAGCCATCACTGTTTGTTTTTTTTTTTGAGGATAGATTTCCCTTTTCTCTTATATCCGGGGGTGGAATTATAATTTTTAACAAATTTAACATTTTTGGTTTGTTGAAAGGAATGTCCCTGACTGTAATCATGTAAGTCTCTGTTATGTTTACGGACCTTCTTTTCTTTTAACCCATTCTCAAATTGTAATAAATCCCCACTTTATCTCTTTAGATATTCCTTGTATTGAGGTTTGTGTTCATATTGTTTAGCCTCCTCACATATCTTAGATAATTCTGAATTGAGAGCTTCTATTCTGCATGTGTGAAAAGCATGCAAAGCTTTTACAAAATCCATAGAAGAATTGTGCTGTGTCTTGGACCATGTAGAGAGCAACTCATCATCGGGCTGGCCCACTAAAGGTTTCATCCTAATCCTGAGGCTCCTTGGAGTGATGTCCTTCTGAATGTATGCTTTAAATAATCTAGCGTGCTATACACCAGATCTTAATGCTTTCATGTTTTTAAATATGGCATCAAAAAAACTTTGACACCCATTTTCAGAACCAATCTGCACACTGCTTGCTACTGAATTGGTTGCTTGGGATTCAAAAATAGCTATGTCTTCCTTGTCCACCAATAAACCTTGTGGAATGGTTGTAAGATCCATGTTATATTATCTCCCTGATATTGACCCAAAAATAAATTTAATTGCCAATATATTAATATGCCTGTTATTGCTCAATGTGTGTATATAGTTTCTTGGGAGGAATGATTAAAAAAACAATGCTCGAGCTTTAATCCAAGAAGAACCAAAGACATTTTTCTTTCAAAGAAAATGGTATATAAAACAGGCCAGATGGAAGTACAACCAATCTAAATTCAGTACAGACATTATGTAGTTATTAAACTGTTTAGGAATCAAAACATATATATTGAAATCCCAAAACCCTGAAAAAATATTTGGTAGTGGATTAATAATAAAACATCATTTCAAAGATGTTCAAATTGTATAAATTGTATAAGCAATCATATATGAATGTTATACATATTAGCATTCAATCAAAAAGTGAAATATCCACCAGTCCAGCAAACATAAATTTGACAATACTTTTTAACTCAAAAAATAAAGTTCAAGCATATGCGATAAATATTGAGTCCCATCCAAGCCAAACAAAGATGATAGATTATATACACCATCTGATGAAAGCACAAATCAGTGCAATTCAGATATTCATTTCCTGTTTGTCATGCATACTAATTCAATAGGCTAGGTCCAAAGTAATCTTTAACGCATTTTTTACCATTTATATTGAGTTGGGTATACTCTCCAGCTCTTATTATTAGAAACACAATTAAATGTACTAATTTTTATTATTACAAATGTGTTTTGTATTATATACATCTTGAGTATTCAACAATTTTGGTATGGTCTTGGATTTGGGTCAGTCCATTAATTGTTTCTCAATTTTTATTGGCGAACACGTTATTAATATTTATATAAAGGCCACTTTGTGTTATATGGTGAATCTTTCTGGCATTGAAAAAGGCTTCTTTAGGCTGAAACCAGTCTGCCTTATACTCTTATTTCAGAATAAATACCTGGATTCCTCTAATTGTGCTGGCTGTCTGTCTTTGGATTTACTAGTTACTTTTTGGCCTTTGCACTTGCCATCCATGCAGAGCTTCGGTATGGTGTGTTGACTTTAAACTAGGTTAGCAACATTAATCCCATTCTGGGCATCTTGTACAAAATTTGTGTAAATGATCTGTAATGGTACGTGGACTGCTATTTAAAATAAACAGTCAAGAGAAGTGTGTGTATTGAATAAGGGCACATAGATACATTGCAGGAATGAGCACAGGGAAAGAGGACAAGTGAAACATCATAATGTAGAGCAAATGAGGACATGTAAATAGAAAACAGTTGGAGCTGGAACACTAATCACATATTGACATGGTACAGCACTGACTGCACAGTGAAACTGTATATTATGTGACTGTCAGATAAGGTGGCATAACAATGGAGAAGATGCCTTTGTGATATAAGCATCCTGATATGAACAATGGAGATGACATCCATCAGGGATGTTATATACAATCAGGACTGAATGCATATTTTGAAGCTGTGTAAACTGATTTGCATGAATATGACTGCAATGTCAGCAGAGGTCTCCAACAAGTGGGACACAGTTACAGGTTCATGGACAACAGTAAAAAGAAGCATGCACAATCATGGACAATATCAAAATAATACAATCAGAAATCCCATGTCTCTGACATAGCACACGTGATTCTGAGTTATCACACATGGTTCTGCATGAACACACTTGTACAACTATTATAACATGTCAGCAATCTATGAGGGTAATCAAACACACTGTCCTGACACTGTAACATCTGCTGGAGGTGTTAGGAGGGATGCTGCTATATCTGTATGTGACATTATGATCAAAGAGACTAGCTTACTAGTGTGCATGGCATATATATATATATATATATATATATATATATATATATATATATATATATATATATATATATATAAAACACAATCCACACTGTCATGAGCGTAACCTATGCCATCAATTTGTCAAAGAGATATGTATATAATATGTACATCAACAAAACAGGTATCACACATGCATCTGGAATAACACCTTGATGGGGTTCCACACCATCAGACAGTAATGTTTATGCAACAAAAAGAATACCTAGGTATTGCCAATAAGACATGTGACAGCTCCCTGTAGCAAAGGTGGTACACTTCAGTTACACATCACTGGAAGATGCATAGGGAGGTAATTGAAGAAGGGTGCATTGTACTTAGTTATTGGTGTGATGAAGGCAGTGAACTATGGAGGTATTATGGCCTTTGATGTGGATGTCCTGCACATACTCAGTAGTTGTGTGACATACAAGGGAGTAGTCACCACTGTGGCCACATGCTGGTAGATGTTCTACATACTGTCTACCCCAGGACACAGGTCACATACCACTTGGTCTGCTTATAAGGTATGATGTCTACATTATCATTGGATTGTGAGTTTTTCATAACATACATTTTCCCATGTTTTTGTTTCATCTCATGAGTTGTCATGGCTACGGCAGCAGTTTTTGGTCTGTGTGTTGATAGTGACTGTATTATACTAATACCACAGTTGGAGTCAATGACTGCCCACAAAATGTAGTCTTCCACTCAACTTTTGGACACACAGGATTTATATGTCATTCTTGACATCTGCAACTTAAATAATGGACAGGAAAGAGCCTAGCAGACAGCCCTGATGTCTGGACCTGATCACATGACTTGAGATATAGGTCATTTCACATATTTGAACAAATTTAGATGTATTGGGATCCAGTAGTCTATCCACTTGGCGATATAGGTGTTTATGGCTACATTTGACAGTGATGAATGAATACCTCACTGTGGATTTGTGTCAAATGCCTTGGTCTGGTCAGGTTCCACAGGATAATAGTGTTGTCATCTTGCATCCCCTATATCACCTCTTTGAGGACATCTAACAGATGTTGCAGACATGGATGTAGCGTTAACAACTCACACATGTCTGTTGCACACAGCCAGAATATTACCAGTGTTCATTTAGAAAAGATCCATGATTAAATGTTGGCCTACCTCACAGATGAGGAGAGGCAGGCTGTGTCTATACATGCATGCATCAGTTGCCCCCCCCCACTCAAATGGATGCATGATGTTGATGTACATCCTCTGGGAACATATTCCATCTGGAGGCTGTGTTGAAATGTGTATACAACCGTGTCGGGTAGGTGTATGTTTTGAGTCATGCTATAGCTGTTCTGTGATGCTGTCACAGCCCACTGGTTCTGTTTAATAGGCCTGGTTGAATGTAAGACAGTACATACTGCCTATCTTGATCTGGCCTAGGGTTTGAGCACAATCCCCCACTCAAGTATCATTGAAAATTTCTCTCAACTGTGGATTAACCCATACATCATTATATGATTAACCAACTGGCTCACCGATAGAACACATACTCTGAAAGTTGGTGAATCAACCTCTACCAGTAGAGCTATCACCATTGGCTTACCCCAAGGATCTGTGCTGGGCCCCTTACTGTTTGGAAGCTATTTCTCGACAGTCCAGAAAAGTATATGGCCTTTGGCTTACCAAGTTTCCTGATTATTGCATATTGGATGCAATCACTGAGTCCACCAATAATGTTAAAATAGGGTCCAACACAGACTAATGATTAGCAAACAAAAAATACTAAACAAAAAATACATGAAAGCGCTTACTCTCTGGATCCTGTTGCTGTTTTTGACAATAAACGGTAAACTAATTGCAGTTTTTTGGAGTTTCTATCAGCTATTGGTGCACCCTTGGTTTCTTCAATCATTCTTCACAGACTAATGATTGGTGCCAAAGCCACACAGTCTACAAATAAGTGTAAAAAGTGTCATTATTTTTGCCTTCTGCAAAGTGGAATTCCCCACTTATTACAACAATGACAACACTCTCCCTGTGCTCAAACCCAGTGGTGCAAGATCTGGAAACTCAGGCAGATAGCAATCTGAACTTCGACCATCAAGTTTCTACATTGGAATGGAAAGGCTATGTTGTGCACCTCATAAGTTAGGCCATTATATCCAAATCTGAGGATGTTATAACAGTTCTGTACTTGACCCTTATAAGAACACTAATAGAGTATAATGCTCCCTTTTACATGCTTCTCACCAGATACCTGCAGTGGCTGGAGACACCACAGGGTTTTTTCACCAAGAAAATACAGGGCCTACAAACCATGCCATGATATATGTGGATAGACTGAAAGCCCTGGAACTGTAATCCATTTCTTATAGGCTGAGGTGACTTGTGTCTGGCCTACAGGACAATCTCTGCCTCTACCCTGATGGGGGTACTGAACATCTGCAAATCAGCTATAGTTTATGATATCAACAGAGTTTGGTGAGAGGAAGATGGTAATATCAGTGTCTCACATGCTGGTGTAAAATGCTGTTTCTAATGTCAAGCAAGTGCACAAGAACATACACATACACGTGCACACACACACACACACACACACACACACACACACACACACACACACACACACACACACACACACACACACACACACACACACTCCAGTTGAATGCAGTGAGAACAGAACCCCTACCTAATTGCACTGACTAGAGAACTCTGTATTTAACACAAGTATCACAACATAAGTCTGACTTGGAGAGCGTCAGACAACAATTATAGGTGATGACATCAGCATTGTCTGGTAGAGGAGAAGATGGTAATAGCAGTGTCTTGCAAGCTGGGGTAAAATGCTGTTTCTAATGTCAAGCAAGTGTATACCCACACATACACACACACACACATATGCACACGCACATGCACACACACACACACACACACACACACACACACACACACACACACACACACACACACACACACACACACACACACACACACACACACACACACACACACACACACACACACACCAGTTGACTGAAGTGAGAACAGAAACCCTACAAAAGTACACTGACTAGAGAACTCTGTATTTCATGCATGCACCACGGCACAAGTCAGACTTTTACAAGGCTGCAGGACAGCTTACGGTGGATGACATCAGCAGTGGATCATCTCTGATCGACAAAATTACTTCTTCACACTTCAAAACAACAACAAAACAAATCCTCAAAAATTCTGGAAAGGCATCTCCACTCTACTTCATCCCAGTAAAACAGTCACCCCAACCCCTGACCCTAATGCCACTAATATAGACTTAGCTACTCAATTCAATTCTTTTTCATTGAATCTATTTCCAAATTAACCTCTTCTTTCTCCTACAACACACACTCCAACTCACCTCCATCTTACCCCAACTACACTCAACACAACACTATAACCAATGCCACACTCATCTCTACTAACTCTTTACCATCCTCCTCCTCTCCTACTCTCATTCCCTCCACATCTTCCCCACCCCCTCTAATATATACCTGCTCTCCTACTCTCTCTCCCTCCTCATCCTTTTCGACCCCTAACACCCCCTCTCCACACTCCCCTCCATTCTCACTAAAACCTATACCCACATCTACCATACAAAAACTCCTTCAGAAACTAAAACCATGCATCAATGCTCCTGATGACATTCCTCCTTACATTCTTAGCTTAGCTGCTGAAGCAATTGCCTACCCCATTAGCATACTAATCAACCGCTCACTTCAAGAAGATATGGTTCCCCAAATCTGGAAAAAGGCCTTCATCATACCTTTACATAAAGGTGGCAATAACAACAATGTTTCCAACTTCCTCCCCATTGCTATCCTATCTCCCATCTCTAAACTCTTGGAAAGGTGCATCCAACTTCAACTCTTACCATATCTCATAGATAACAACCTACTTTCTCCTACACAACATGGATTCAGACCAAATCACAGCACTATAACAGCACTCCTCTCCTTTCTAGAAATTGTAAATAGTGCCTGAGACTCTGGCCAAATTGTCTCTACCCTTCTACTTGACCTCTCTAAAGCCTTTGATACTATATCACATAGTCTGCTTCTAACCAAACTCTCCAAACTTAACCTATCTTCCTCTACTTTGAACTGGTTCTCTAGCTACCTATCTAATAGACATCAAGCAGTCAAATGGAAAAAGGCAACCTCCTCATTTCTTAACACCCCAACTGGTGTCCCCCAAGGCTCCATATTAGGTCCCCTCCTTTTCAATATATTTAAAAATGATTTCCACAAAGCTATCCCTCTTTCTAATATCATCCAATATGCAGATGATTCGATCATTATCTGCACTGCCTCAACTATTCCTACTCTCATAAAGCTAACTCAGGATGCTTTTTCTACCATTGAACTATGGATGAAAACAAATTACCTAGCACTCAACCCCGCTAAAACCAAATTAATGATATTCACCCCTTCTAAACTCAACTCTCTCAATACAAACTCATTCTCTATTACTAGTGAGAATAACACTCCTCTGGAACTAGTGACAGAGACCAAATTACTTGGAGTCCAAATTGATAACCAACTAAAATTCAACTCCCATCTACAACTAAATATAAAAAAAAACATCAAAATCTAGGGATGCTCTATCAACAAAACCACTACCTTACAACTGCCACTAAAATCACTCTCTCTAGTTCCTTTCTTATTCCCTCCCTTCTATATGGAGTTCCACTACTAACTAATCTACAAATCTCCCTGAAAAAACAACTTTCCTCCTGCTACAATAAAATCACCAAGTTTGCTACCAACCAAAAGTCTTACACCCACCATTGCTCCTCTCTCCAACAACTAAAATGGCTAGAACTACCCCATCAGCTCACCTATACACAACTATCCCTTGCTCATATAAACTTATTTTCAACCCCTCCCTCTGTCCCTCCCTCTCTTCTGTGTTTAAAATGCACATACCTGATAGAATATTAAGGTCCAACAACCAAAATCTATTAGAAGTGTACAAATCAACCCGTCCACCTGGCAAATATCTTCTCTCACATGGGTTAGCTCACCTCTGGAACTCTCTACCTTCATCTAGCCATACTACCTCTAACCATTTTATGTTCAAAAAATCTCTTCATTCACATCTACTTTCCCAGTGGGAATGCTCTTGCTCCCACACTACTTAACTACACTGAATATCCCCATTTCCTCTTACTCCTGCTTACACCCTTGATTTCTCTCTCTCATTATCCATAACTCCCATTTTCCTGTTTATTACTATAGAATATGTAAGAATACTCTACACTCTACCTCTCATATGTTGAACTCTCTTTATGAAATAACGTTAGTAGTATTTTGAATTTATGTATAATCCCTTATAATCTGCCATCAGTTTTTAACACTTACATTAATTGTAATTGTTGTGCACTGCATTTGTATTTGTCTACTGTGATTTTAATAATATTTAAGTATGTCTAATACCTACTGTAATCTATATTGTCTGGAGCTTTCCCCCCAGGACTCCATTGAAAACGGGTTCATTTTGGCCCAATGGACTATCCTGATAAACCAACTGCAAATAAATAAATAAATAAATAACCAAATAAAGTGGATGATGAAGAGAAGATGTTGGGAGGCTTGCATGAAATGGATGTGTAGAAGGTGTAGGTGTCAAAATACTGGCAATCATTGGGATTGAAATGGTAACTGCAGGATACATACTTATGCTCCACTGACACACCCCCCCAGTTGACTGCAGTGAGAACAGAACCCCTACCTATCTATGTACACAGACCAGAGAATTCTGTAATTTATGCAAGCACTGTGGCACAAGTCTGACTTCTATAATGCTGCAGGACAACTTACAGTGGATGACATCAGCAGTGGATGTTGGAGAGAAGATGTTGGGAGACCAGCATGAAATGGATAGCTAGTCATATCCAACTGTCACGATATTAAAATTTTCAATGTTACCAGATTGATGAGTGTGCAATGTGTAGTATTTGGTGGTTGTATTTCCAATGTGCTGGCATACTTTAAGAGACAGCTTTACAAACTATATGTGAACAGGTGTTCACACTACTGCAATTATTAGAAAATCATAATGAGTATTGTAATTCTATAAGATGTTCATGGTATATAAGACAGCATTTGTTATTTATCTATGTAGTGTAGTTGATATATTTGTGATCTAGTACTGAGGGACCAAGATTTCAGGGCATGGGGGAGGTAAAACATGGGTGCTGCAGATCAGAGTATGCAATAAACCTTTAAGAATCTTTCCAATGAGTCAGCACATGCATATAAGTACTGAGCACATGCAAGCAAGAGTGCCATTTTGAGTAAGCAGCTAGAGTGAAAGCATGCATGTATGTAGTCAGGTAGCTAGATAGTTTGTTTATGTTCAATGTTCCTGCCATCCATCCTGATGTGTTTATATGCAATAAACTACTTAAACAATCACCCAAGCCTCATTGTCTTCTTAATGCACATAAAATGAGTGACATGGTGTCAGAATGGGATCCAGAGTCACAGCCATGAGGCAACCAGTTAAAGTTGGAGGAATATACAATAGTGGATCATTTCTACTGCTCAAACAACTCAAAAACAGGTCAGAAACAAATTCTGGGTACCAAAACTTGCTTAAATGATGTCTTTGTCTACAAATTTAAAACAAAGGACTCAGAATGCTCAAAATGAATTTCTTATTAAATGAAATGTCTGAAACTGCAACATATTGATAAAAATTTAAAATAATTATGAAAATGTTTGAAACAACATTCAAACTGCATAAAATGTAGAAAAAAAGGGAAAAACGGACACATTTTTTCACTATGTACTACTTTTTCACATTAACTAAAGCTATTCAAAATGTCCGAAGTGTGCAAAGTGTTTGCAAGTGTGTGCAGTGTTACAGTGCAGTTATTTCACAAAGTAAAATTGTTTAAAGAATATTTCACAATATACAGTTATTTCAAAGCATATTTCTCAGAGTACAATATTTTGAAGAGCTTGTTGTGCATTTGAATATTATTACAAGTACCTGTGTGTGTGAATATTCATACATAATTACAAGGGACATTTTGCACAGTGTTTTACTATAATCTGTGCACTTGGCAGAAGGATTTCTCAGACCCACACAGCTTGTATTTGACATCAATATTGCAGACAACTGGAGAGTGTTTGAGCAGAAATACGATATTTTCATACAGGCTGCTTTTTCCTGACAAAGATGCACATAAAAAAGCATTTGTACTGCTTAATTTAACTGGTTCAGAGGCCACTGAAAGAGAACATTCATTTGGGCATGCACCTGCTCTGTTTGCAGGGTAGGGGAAAGACCGCCATATTGTCGTACCGGCTGAAATGTGGGAAGAAGTGTTTAAAATGTAAATTTAGAGAAATGTGTAATGCCCAAACAAATATCACAATGAAAAGGCACTTATTCTACACAGGGGATCAAAAGTCTGATTAAACTTTTGCTGCATATATAACTGACTAGAGAAATAAGGCTACAATGTACAGATCTGTTGAGCAAATGACGTGAAAAATGCGAATCAAAAGCACAGTAGACACCAATCCAAGCACAAACGGTTTAATGAAGCACTTTTCTTTATAGCAAATGTAATAACTTCTTCAGATCAGGATAAATACAAGCATCTGCATTTAAGTATCTTGTTTTTAAAAAAATGTGACAATGATACACCAATCAGCTAGTTGTGCATTCAGTGGTAATGTGTGATTAAATCACTCACTATACAATTTAAAAGAGATACTGTGTATAAACATTTCAAAACAAACACTACACAGTAAAAGCATCTTATACTAGTACAATACTCATACTGTTTTAAATAACATTATATAAATCCTAACAACATTTGCCAGTAAATATACAAGGCAAATGTTCATATAATAATTTGTCTGTTTAAACTCTTAAGTTTTAACAGGTACAAGATATTACATGCTTCATTTAATCCTGGGTTATAAAATGCATTTAAAGTTAACTGCCAGAATAACTCTAGTTCTTCCAAAAGTAATGATGCAGGGCCACCTCTTGCATCCATTTGCATTTGATCAATAGCTTTAAATGTAAATGTATGCCCTCCAGTCACTTGGGAATGTCTTGCCAAGGCATTATCTATTTTATTCTTATTAATGGCATACACATGTTCATAGATTCTGTCACATAGATTTGAGAGATGAGTTGATAAAGGACAGGCTTGTTTGTGGTATTAATAATGACACAGTGAGAGTGGTTTTGCTTTAAGGCAGTGATTTGACATTATATAAGGCCATTGAGATTTGTCCGATATACAAGTTTATAGAAAGGCACACGAGTATGGTTACAAATTAGAAAGCAAAACTTCCAGTATCTTCCACAGTTCATGTAGATAGTATGCAGCATGAAGTTAAAAAATATAGGCCTAAGGGCATGGTTGCTATAAAACCCAGAGCTACTTCAGTTAGGTCTAAGGTGTACACAGCAAAGCACAGGGGTGACTCAGCAAAACCCATAGCAAACCTTATAGTCAACTGTCATTATTATGGTGGTAATCATGAACCCAAAAGAGAAAAGTTCTTAGCTTTTGGTCAGCAGTGTCATTCTTATAATAAGTGGAATCATTTCAAAAGGTTTTGCAAATCAAATAAGGCATGTTCTTTTATTAAAAAAGGTCATTTCAAGAGGAAAGCTGATCAACTAGAAAGCTACAACCCTACTTTTTATATTGATTGTGTGTCTTTGCTTGGTGAAACAGTTAATGCAGTAGCTTTGTGGGCACAGAATGAGGTATTTTGTACTGTTTGGCTAATGGGAGTTCTGTAGAGCTCAAAGTAGATAATGGCTCAAAGTACAATGTTATGTCAGCAGAAACGTTTGCTAGAGTAAAAGCTGCAGAGCAACTTGATTTAACAAAGTGTGCAAAGCTTGTTGCTTATGGTAGTGAGGTGGTGAAGAGATTCCGACTGTAGGCTCAGTAGTGCTTTCATGTTACTCTGCTGGGAACAGCAAAGACTTGCAATTCTTTTGTAGTCAAGAGAGACATGCAGTCATTATTAGGCCACAGAGACTGTTTGAAAATGGGACTGCTTTCATTTAACAAAAGAAGTCTACCATGTAAACATGCATGACAATAGCTCAAATTACGCCCAAACTATTTTTTCTGAGTATTCTGATATTTTTGCAGACACACTAAGCAAACTACTAGCTGTGTACTCCATGAAGTTAGACCCAGATATCAGCCCAGTTATCAAACAAGCACAGAACGTTCCAGTAGTTATGCAGAGCAGAGTCAAAGCTGAGATAGACAAAATGGTGCAGCTAGGAATAATTTGTCAAGTAGAACCTACTAAATGGGTATCCTCCATGTTGGCAGCTCATAAAAAAAGCTCATATGATATCAGAATATGTATTGATTCAAGAGATATGAACAAAACATTAAAAAGCCTCATCATCCAATGCACACAGTTAAAGAGGTTACATGCCAAATGCCACTGTTTATTTTTCTGTTTAGATGCAAAGAGTTCATTTTGACAAATTTTTGCTTGACCAAAAATGTTCATTGTTAACCACATTTGGTACACTGTTTGGACGATACAGATTTCTGATAATGCCATTTGGGATAAATTCTGCCAGTGAAGTCTTTCAGTGTGTCATGGAGCAAATTTTTTGGGCTATCCACGTGCTATTGTAGCAAATGATATTCTAGTAGGAGGCAATGGTGAAGACAAACATGACAGAAACCTCAAGAATGTTCTGGAAAAAGAAAGTGAAGTGAATCTTAAGCAGAATCCTCAGAAGTGCAAGTTTAGGCTACAAGAAGTTAATTATGTTGGTCACTTGTTTATCAGTTCATGCTTACTACCAGATCCTTCCAAGCAAACAGCAATTCTCAAGATGCCATCTCCAGATGATATTCAAGTCCTCCAGCATTTTCTTGGCATGGTTAACTACCTAGGCAAGTTCATTCCAGATTTAAGCCATCTTTCAGCACCTCTAAGACAGCTGACACACAAAGATGTAATTTGATCATGGTCAGAATAGCACCAAAGAGTATTTGATATCCTGAAACAGAAATTGCTAGTCCACCAACTCTCAGCTACTATGAAATTGCTAGTTCACCAACTCTCAGCTACTATGATGTTCACAAACTCTTTCCTATGATGCTTCTATGTTTGGTATTTGTGCAGTCATTCTTCAAGAGGGTAGACCAGTAGCCTATACATTGAGAACTTTTACCCAAACCAAGATGCAGTATGACCAGATTGAGAAAGAGCTTTTGGCAATTGTGTTTGCATGTTCAAAGTTTCATGATTATATTTATGGTCGACCTTTCCAGATCAAAACTGACCACCAACTTCTGGTTACTAGTTTTAGAAAGCAAAAGTACAATTTCAATCTTGTTTACACAAAATGCAGACTTCTTTATCTCACTGATACCTTATCCAGATCACCCAGAAAAAGCACAAAACAACATAACAGTAAGCAACTTGATTTTGAAGTCATAGAAGTGAGAAATTTATATTTCACAAATATTGATGAGCTCAGAACTCACACAGCTTCAGATGCAATTCTCCAGAAGCTCAAGTAGTTTATCCATTGAGGATGGTCTTCCAAGCACTCTTGTTTACCAATAGAAGTGCAACCTTATTTTCCATACAGAGATGAGATCTTGTCAGATAATGGTATCATCATGAAAGGTCCAAAAATGATTGTTCCAAAATCCTTGCAATCAGAGTACATTCAGATCTTGCACTGTGGCTGCCCAGGAACTTTTTCTACCAAATGAAGGGTGAGAGGGCTAGTATTTTGGCCTTCTATGTCAAGAGATATTGAGAAAATACTTTCATCTTTTTCAATATCTAATAGTACAAAGCTGCATCAACAGAAAGAACCACTTCAGTTAAGCCATATTCCTGAACTACCTTGGCTGACAGTAGCTACAGCTATCTTTGAGTGGAATGGTCAACATTTTTTGTGTTAGAAAAGTCTTATTCAGATTAATTTAAGATTGAGCTAGTTCCCAGCCTCACTTCTGATACTGTCATTACTAAGTCGAAGTGACATTTTTCTGTCTATGGTAGTCTGCACAAAGTTATTTCTGACAATGGTGCACAGTTACTAGTCAGTGGTTCAAGAAATTTGCAGAAATTTTGGACTTTGTTCATATTATGAGTAGTCTTGAATACCCTCAATCAAACAACTTGGCCGAACGTCCAGTTCAATGTGAAAAGCAGTTGTTAGTGATATCCAGACATGACAATACCAATGTTTTTCTAAACGTAATAAATCTGAGAAACATTCCTTGTGATAAACATCTTGGTTCACCTGCCCAGAGACTTATGTCGAGGCAAACCAGAACCACACTACCAATCAGCAGTAATTTATTGTTTCCAACTGCTAAGAACAACAAAACAGTGAAAGCCCAACTGTTGAAAAAGCATTTGTCTCAGAAGTCTTACTGTGATGCCCATGCCCTGGCCCAGCAATCAAGGAGCCTCAATCCTCACCACTAACACCAGTGAGGGGTGTCTCATATAGAAGAAAAGGATAACAAATACACACAGTAAAGTGCAATTTCCCTTAAGAGCACACAGAGATCACAGTCAGTCTGGGGCTGGTTGCTCCCTCTCTCTCCAGGTCCCTAATAAGACACCCACTGGCACAGCTATAGGGTCCAGATCTCAACCTAGTGGGCAAGCTAAAACCTCCAGCACCCTCTCTGTCCAACCAGTGCTTCATGTCCTTGCCCAGGTAGCTGACACACACATACACACACACACACACACACACACACACACACACACACACACACACACACACACATGCACACATACACACATACACTTTGAGAAGAGATTATACAACCACACAGACACTCCTGGGAAAGGCTGACACAGGTTCTCAATCTGTGTCCCTTTTTTCCCAGGCTATATGGTAGTACCAGCTGACACCACCCACTAATATTTATCAGCTACTCAAAGGCCCTTAAAAGGGTCTCCAATTATTACTGTGCAATATTATTATCCAATTGGTAGTATAGCCCAGGGCTAAAGGTATTGCAGTGGCTTTGTACAATTTTACCAAATGCATGCAAGTACTGTAAAGAGCTTAAATTATCTCTACAAAAACAGTCACAGTTGAAAGGGTTTAAAAATATTTAATAACAAATAGTCAAAACACAAGACAATACTTTTTACTACATGGTGCTAGTCAAGAGTTTAGACATCATGGAGAAATACTTAAAATAATTCAGCAGTACAGTTCTGACATCACAGAAAACACTTAGTCTAATATTTCTAGTTTTTAGCTATTTCTAGGAGAAAACACAAATATAAGATAAACTTACATATAGAGCAAGACAGTGCTGGTGAGTTGGATGGTCAAGACAAAAATGCTTAATGCTCTCTGATTCTCTCTGTTTTTAAAATCACATTTCTGGTTCATATTACACTTCCCTGGGTTCCCAGGCTAACAGAAGCTACATTTACATTATTCACCTCTGGGCAGAAACCAGAGCAATAAAGGAATTTATGCATGCAAATTCTGGCCATTAACTCTGGCCTTAAAACAATAGGCATGATGCCACACTCTAGACTTACTGGCTCCGAGTTTTAACATCAAAGGGTCAAAACATGCTTTACTTGGTCAGTAGAGTGCACTGTTGTTACATTATTTTCCAGTTCCACATGTAACACTATTTTTACCATTTAAGACAACAGCATGTAGTTTACATTCATATTTACAGATGACGGAATTATTTCCAAAATTCTATCTGGCTAGGCTGGCAGCCTTCACCCATCTTCACCCAGTCTTCACATATCTCCCCCTCGGAGAACTCAAGCTAGTTTTTCAAGTGACCTTTGAGAAACGCCTCTTGAGGCAGCTAGGTCTATCTGAGCATACCTTGACCCATTCCCTGTCTTGAGAGCTCATCTGCATTGGCATTGCTAATCCTACTGTGGTGCTACATGGACATATCATATGCTTGCAACCCCAGGCTCCATCTTAGCAACTTGGCATTTCTCTGGCTGGCTCTGTTTAACCATGTTAGGGGGTTGTGATCTGTCATAACAGTGAATTTCCTTCCATACAGATAAGGCTGAAGTTTCTGCAGAGGCCACACTATGGCTAGACATTCCTTTTCTACAGCTGCATAGCATTCCTCCCTGGGTTGGATCCTACGACTGAGATAAACCACTCTTCCTCCTCTGAAGAAGAAATCTGGCTAAGTACAGCCCCCACCCCATGGTTCAAAGCATCCACCTGCACAGCAAATTCTTTGCTGTAACCTGGACTGGCTAACACAGGGGGTTCTCCCAAAGTTTTTTTAAGCTTCTGTAATGCCTGCTCACATGCTGGGGTCCACACTACCTTATCTGGCTTGTTCTTCCTTGTCAGGTCTGTGAGGGGAGCAGCTATAGTACTATAACTGGGGACAAACTTTCTGTAGTACCCAGCTGTCCCTAAACATGCCCTCATCTGCTTTTTGGTAACAGGTACAGGCCATGCCTGAATGGCTTCCACTTTGGCAGGTTCTGGCCTTTTCTTACCACTCCCTACTGTATGTCCTAGGTAGGAGATTTCTGCCATACCCACTCAACACTTGCTTGGCTTAATGGTTAGCCCTGCTCTCTGTAGTCTGCCCAGCACCTCCCTGACATGCTGAAGGTGCTCTGGCCAGGAATGTAGATAGCAATATCATCTAGGTAAGCAAGGGAAACCCTCCTGCTCCTACTAGGATATGATCTACCAGCCTCTGAAAGTTGCTGGGGAATTCTTCATCCCAAAGGGCATCTTTCTGAACTCATACAAGCCAAAATGAGTCACAAAGGCTGACTTCTCTCTAGCACTGGGAGTCAAGGGCACCTTCCAGTTCCCATTTGTAGGATCAATGGTTGTAAGATACCTAGCCCCACCCAGCTGCTCTAGGGCCTCATCTGTTCTAGGCATGGGGTAAGCATCTGAGTCGGTGTGACTTTTTAATTTCCTGTAGTCCACACACAACCTGGTGTTGCCATCCTTCTTTGGCACCAGCACCACTGGGGAGGCCCATGGACTGCTGGACTCTTGAATCACCCCTAGTTCCAACATTTCCTGTACCTCCTCCCTCAGAGTCTGTTTGACTCTCTCAGGCACTCTATAAGGGCCCTGCCTAATAGACCTTTGGGGTCCTGTGTCCACCTGGTGCTGCCCCAGGTGGATGCACCCTGGTTTTCCAGTGAACATGTCTCCAAATCCCTGCAACATTGCTCGGATTTCTCGAACCTGGGTAGGAGATAGCTGTTGGAACATTGCTACCCCTTCCATTGAGGTGTCAGCCTGAGCTTCACTCAAGAGATCATTCCCTAGATCTCCCTCAGACTTCTCCTGCAATCCACTGCAAATGCTCAGCACAAAGGCCTCCCTGTCATGGTAAGGTTTCATTGTGTTAACATGGTACAATTATTGCCGCTGCCATCTGCCTAGCAGTTCCACCATGTAGTTAACATCACTGACTTTTCTTATCACTTTGTAGGGTCCCTCTCAAGCTGCTTGCAGTTTGTTGTGTCTGACAGGAATGAGGACCATTACCTGCTGCCCCACAGCGTACTCTCTAGCTCAAGAATTCCTATCATACCACACCTTTTTCTGTTGTTGGGCTTCTGCCAGGTTCTCCTGGGCCAAGCCCATGAGTTCTCTGAGCCTTGTCCTGAGGTTTAGGATGTATGCCACAATAGACCCCTTGTGAGACTCGTACTCACCTGCCCACTCATCTCAAATTAAATCTTGAGGTCCCCTCACCCTATGCCCATACAGCAACTCAAAGGGTGAAAAACTGTGGATTTCTGGGGAACTTCTCTGTAAGCAAACAACAGATAGGACAAATATTTGTCCCACTCCCTATTAAACTGATCTGCAAATGCCTGCAGCATGGACTTGATGGTAGAGTTTAACCTCTCAGCAAGACCATTCATCTGGGGATGGTAGGGGGTGGTCTTCATGTGATTCACCCCACAGGACTGCCACAGACAAGCCAGCAGGTCTGACATGAAATTGACACCTCTGTCAGTCAGTATTTATTTTGGGAAACCTACCCTTCTGAAAATGTCTAACAAATCATTTGCCAACTTCTCTGCCTCAATGGAGGACAAAGCCACCACCTCAGGGTATTGCGTAGCATAATCCACTACTACTAGGATATACCTTTTCCCTGTGAAACTTGGGGTACTCAGAGGACCCACAATATCCATAGCTACCCTCTGAAATGGCTCCTCTGTCACAGGCAAAGGCATCAAAGGAGCTCTCACCTTGTTTCCTGCCTTGTCTACCTTTTGGCACTCCTCACAGGTCCTGCAGTACCCTGTTACATATCTGGACATTCCAGGCCAATAGAAGCTCTGCATAATATGCCTCTTTGTATGTTTTATTCCCATATGACCTGCAAAAGGACTATCATGGGCTAACGCTAGAAGCACCAGACATTAGGCTCT
>NC_056741.1:1470633849-1470651349 GCF_019279795.1 Protopterus annectens | reverse complement strand
TGAGAGTATGAAACACACCTATTTCTTAGCTGGTGCTGAAGCAGTAGGTGTAAATGGATTGACACATATCTTTTGCAGCCCAAATGATGTAGGGTTCGAATCCATGTATATGTAATACTTTTAAATAAGTAGTGATAATGCAATGAAATTATTCTTTATACTACATTCACCATGTATTACTGTGTGTTGACGTAGAGCATAGTGTTTAGGTGGCATTGCGCGGAGGTAACCACACCACAAAAAAGCCGTTCACCATCGCTTGGCATTGGTGAATGATGCCAAACTCCACTAAAACATAGAGGCCAAAAAGGGAAGAGCTCCATTATTTACTTATGTGTGTGTGATTCTATTTTTTTGACCAGATTATATGTGTTAAAATGGGCTACATAGGAAAGTGGCAAAATGGGGGACAAGCAGGGGGAAGAACAAAGGGAAAGCAATACAGGAATGTGCAGTAGGGATGTAGAAAAGAACCATAGCTATCCATTTTTTCAACAGTGTAAAATGAAAATATACACAGAATATTAGCTGAATCTGGACTGTCACAACAATGCAGTCATGTTGTATAGCCAATTGAACCTGTCAAGCAGACATCGCCTGCTAGTAGATGATCTGAGACAGAGAATAGCTGGAATCTTTTGAGTCTGTCCATGTAGGACATGTGTTTAAGGCCTAGGATCCTCTTCATGAGATACTTTTATGGGCTCTCCAGCTGTTGCAGGTGTCTAGTGAGGTACATGCCAAATGGGGCATTATACTCTATGATTGCTCTAATGAGGGAAGAGTAGAGAGAAATGATAACCTCTTTCTTCCTGGATGCAAAACCCTTAGTAATGAGATGTGCCACATAGAAGGACTTTCTGACCACAGTGGCACTGTGGTGGTTGAAGGAGAGGTTGCTGTCAACCTGTGTCCCCAGATCTCTTATAATGCCTTCAGTGTTCAGTGGGCTCCCATCAATGTGGTAATTCGTGGGAACTGAGTTTTTCTTAAAGGGGAGGACAATGCAGTTTTTGGCATTAAGCTGAAGGCCATGGTTTCAACACCAGTCATTGGTTTCAGTGAGGCCTTTCTGTAGGATGTCTGCATTGCTTGAGGAGTTAATAATGGCTCCCAGCTTGCAGTTGCCTATGAATTTGTCAGCCAGAGTCCCTCCGTGTTGGCCTGGACTTCTGAAAAGTAGATGCCAAACAGGAGAGGACCCAGGACCGATGCCTGTGGGACTCCACTTATGACTGGTAGGCACTCTGACTTGGAGACTGTGAGCCAATTTGCGACCCACCTAACAGTATAAGGGTTGATGCCTAGTTTGCTGAGTTTATCAATAATTTCTGAGTGAGGAATGGTGTCAATGGCCTTGGCCAGATTGAGGTAGGCTGTATGAAATGAACTGCCTTACCTTCATCCACCCCTCTGGTGACTGACTCAAAGAAGTCAACCAGGTTGAGCAGGCATTATCTACCTTTCACAAAACCAAGTTGTATGGGATCTAGAGTTTGGAGATTCCCTGTATCCTTGTTAATTAGGTCCATGATGATGCACTCTATAGCCTTACATATCAGATTCATCAAGCTAATGAGGCAATAATTTCCAGGGTCTGTAGTCGGTCCTCCTTTATGGAGAGAGATGACTGTAGCAGTGCACCATTCGGTAGGGACAAAGCCAGATTTGAGGCAGTGAGTGAACAGAGCACACAGATGTGGTGCCAGTTCACTTTTTAATTCATGTAGAACACAGCCAGGGATATTGTTGGGTCCCATGGAAGCTGTATTCTTGGCTTTAGACAATTCAGCTTTAACCTGTGCTGCAGTAGAGCACACAGATGTGGTACCACTTCACTTTTTAATTCATGTAGAACATAGCCAGGGATATTGTTCGGTCCCAAGGAAGCTGTATTTTTGGCCTTAGACAATGCAGCTTTAAACTGTGCTGCAGTAATGCTTGGTGCCTGGCATTCTTCCGGTATTGAGATTGGTCCTTTGGGGGAGGGGGGTAAAGTTGGCACCGAATCTGTCAGCCAGTATGGTGGCAATATCCGTTGGCTCAGTATAGGAGGTACCACTGTGCAGTAACTCAGAGCAAATATGGGTATTGCCACAAAGATTCTTGATATAACTATAGAAGGCTTTGTGGTTGTTTTTAGTGTCTGTCACAATTCTGCCTTCATAGCTGGCTTTGGAGGTTTTAATGAGGGGTCTCAACTTTTTGTTGAGGCTAATAAGGGAATTTTTTTCAGTCTTGGGACATCACCTTTTTCTGCAACAGTTTCTTCCTTTTGTTGTAGAGTTTATTAATGGCAGGGGACCACCAGACTGACTTCCTTTTTTTGGAGGAGAGCGTCTTGGTTTTGCTAGGTATGGTTAGTTCCATGCATTTATGTACATGTTCGTACAGTCCACTGGTATATGATTTGGTAGCCATGCATCTATTTTCCATTGGCATGGGTGCCGTGAAGTTAGCCACCTCTGTTTTTAGGAGTCCAAAGTCAGCTTTTGAGAAGTTTTTCATGGTGGATACCTTTGCGGTGGGTGTGGGTGAGATGTGGATTTCCATGTTGATTAGTTTGTGGTCGGATCTAACCAGGGATGAATTGACTATTGCTGTAGAGCAACAGTTACCAATGTTAGTAATAACCAGGTCGAGGATGTTGCTTCCTCTAGTGGGGGTAAGAATGAGCTGATCCAGGCCATTGGAACTGATGAATTCCAGGAAACGTTGGGCCAGTGCATTGGTGCATGAGTAGTTTTCCTAGCTGATGGAGCGGTAGTTGAAGTCACCTAGTATGAGAGTGTTGGGTTGGTTCTTAATAGTTTCCAGGGTGCTTAGGAATGTGCAGTGAGAGTTTTGGGACATGGTTAGGGACCTATAGCAGGCTACAACTTGAATCATCATCTTAAACAATGTTAGTTGTACCTGGAGTATCTCAGATGCGTTATGCTGGGATACTAGTCTGGAAGTGTGCATATCCTTTATGAATATGGAGACACCACCGCCTTTGGAGCTTCAGTCCATGTTCTGCGGCTGAAAGGTGTGGAATGAGTTATAGCCTGATAGCACAGGGGTGCTTTCTGCTGCTTTAAACCAGGTCTCTGTTACAGCACAAATGTTGATGTTCTCCATTTTGAGGAGTGCTTCGAGCGAGTGCATCTTGAGATTTAGACTTCAAGCACTGAGCAGCATGACTCTCAGATTGCATTTATTTATAGCTGTTACAGTGGTAATTCAGTCTTTGGAACACCACCTAAAAAGGCACTATAGGGGTGGCAAGAGCCTTAACCAGAACCTGTAAACCCAGGGGTGACAGATGCAGGCCATCTCTGGCAAAGCATCGAGGTCTGTCAGTCATGTCATTCCAAGCAGACAGATACTAGATCCCCTTAGAATGACACCAGAATCTTAGCCAATTGTTGAAGTCAATCATTTTCTGTTTGTAATGTGGTATCATTCTGGGCAATGGTAGGATGCTGCTCAGGGCTAGGGTCACACCTGCCTGGGCCACATAATTTGATAAATCCACCATGTCTCTTTTCATGTAGTCCAGGGAGGTGGTCTCAGGTCATTCACACCCACATGGAAAATGGCAGAGTCATACTTGCTTATCTAACATTTTTCTAAGAGTTTGGACAGTGGAAAAGCAATGGAGATGGATCAATAATTAGATGGTTTATTAGATTTACCTCCTTTGTGTAGAGAGGCAATGATGGATTTTTTCTTGGGGTTGGGGACATGGAACTTTGTGACAGAATGATTTATAAAATGCTGACAAGATATGTAATACTATCTGCAGTGAGTTTTAAAGTATTGTGGTGGGACGTTGTCTGGGAAAGGGAGCATGGTTTTAATTTCTGAAGGGTTATTTGGATTAAGGCAGTTGGAATAGGTTGCAGTGAGAAATAGGTAAGTCATACGGATGCAATTTGTTGAGGGGGAAAAATAAGTATTTATGCGAGGGCAAGGTTGTTAAGGCAGGGGTGGAGGTGGGTTTAAGTTGGAACTAGGGACTGTAGTGGAAGTTGGTCTGTTATTAATTTGCTTATATTGTTGATAAAGTGAGTATTGAGCATGTTTGCTATGTCTGAAGGTGTTTTGTCTGGGCATGGTGAGGGGTTTTCTTTAGAGCCTGTGGTAAGGAGGTTTGTGATGTTTTTCCAGAATAATTTTGGGTTGTTTTTATGGTTATCCAATTGGTTAGAGAAGTATTTTTTTTTCAGAATTTACTAGATTTTTGCCTTGTTTTGTATCGGTTTGTTTTTGATTAGGTTTGCTTCATTTGTTGTTATAGCATTCTTTCCAGGCTTTGTCTTTGGTTTGTAAAAGTTATTTGGTGGTCTTTGTAAGCCAGGGGTTATGGTTGGTCTTTATTCTTTTGGTGCAAATAGGGGATAGGTTATTGAGAGTGTCTAGAAATACTTTGATGAAGTGGTGTATGGCATTTTCTAGTGGGAGCATTTTCAGTTGATGCCAGTTGGAGTGTTTTAGAATTTTGTTAAACTTTTGTTGGTCAATGATTTTTAGATTTCTGGTGGTTTTGTAGGCATAGATTTTGCATATTTGTGGGGAAGATATAGATATGAATATCAGAAAGTGGCTACTATGTGTATTGGGTAGGGTGTGAGGATTTGAGTATTTGAGCGGATCAGAGACTAGAATCCAGATGAGGGTGGCTCCTAGAGTACTGCCTTTAAACATCCTGGTAACATTGGTGATGAGTTGGGTGTAGCCAGAGAGTGTTATACTATTTGTTAGGGAGTCTAATATCAGGTCTTGCCAGTTGATATTGACATCCCCCATGATTATGGTCTCAATACTGATATTTTCTGACATCCAGGATAGGATGTCCTCAAGAGTTTGGATGTTTTGGCCTGGGGGGATATACAGTCCTGCTATGTATAACTCATTTGTACTATTAATTTGTATGCTTGGAGTCAGGATTTTGGCATTATTAAAAGATAGAATTGTTTTGCGGAAAGGTAGAATTCTGAGGGTGTTAGGATAGACTGAGGCTACCCTGCCACCTTTTTTATTTATCTTGTCATTTCTTAGGATGTTATAACCTGGGGGTGTTATTTCATTGTCTCGGATATCTGGATTTAGCCAGGTTTTGGTGATTAAGAGAATGCCAGGGGTGTATTGTGTTAGCCAAGCTTGAAATTCTGTAATTTTGTTACAGATACTATGTATAATGTAGCCAAGAGAAGTTTTTTTAGGAGGGAGGGCTTAACTGGATGATGGTATAGGTGGAGGCCCAGGGTTGGGGTGGATGTCTCCAAACAGGGATAATATGTATTGGAGGGAGAGGAAGAACTTGACATGAATGTTATTCTTTGCATTTGTTATGAGTAAGTAGTTGGAAGATTTATTTGTAATATTGCAAGGGAAGATTTTGAGTTTTCATAAATGTATAAAGTGATATTGGAATATGCTGGCTGATATTTTACTAAAGCTGTCATTGTGTCTCTCATTATTTAGGGCTTGAGTTGAAGATTTAGCTGCTGTTGGATATACTGCATATTTAAGTGAAGTAGAGTAGATCAGAATGCTGAGGAATATTGTTAGAAGCATTATCTAGAGAAGAGAGTGTAAAGTTGGAGCCATATTGTAATTTGAGTGCTGGGGGGAATGGGGGAAGGGACGATGATGCTAAAGGGAGGAGATTGACTGAGAGGTAAATTAAAGGGGATGGGAATGATGTTACAGGGTGGTGAATTTTAGAATGGGAATGAGTGTTATTGGATAATGTGACATTGGGGGAGGGGTTAGTATAAATCTAAGGAGATCAGTGTAGGTGGGAATGGGGGGTAGGGTAAGGGAGTGGATTGAGCCCGAGTGGAGGGAGGACGAATGGAGTGAGATAATCCAGGCCCTCAAATTTTAGGAAAAAACAACCAGTAGGTAGGTCGGAGGATTTCTGTAACCTATGTTACACCTTCTGTGTGTGGAAGAGTGCAAATCTATGATTATAATTGTCCTAGTCTTATGGTTGTGTTTACAGGGAGGGTTTGCTGGTGGGGGGTTTGAAGGCTTGAAATTGCCAGACTGGGGTAATGGTGGGAAAGGAAGTTGCAGCTGCTCCAGTCATAATGTATATTATTAAGAGAGGTATGTGGGAAAGTATGGATGGAAGAGGAGCAAGGGTTGGAAAGGGGTCAGAAATGGGACAGTAATGGAAGGTCTTTTGATACAACTATGATTAACTACAATAAAGTGCTAGTTAAGGAGGGAACAGTGGGAACAGTACACTAGGGTAGTGAGGTTAGGCCACCAACAATGTACTGCTAGCTTATCCTAAAATGGAGAGTGCTACAGGGGAGTAGGGGGTTGGTAATGTGTGATGCAGCTATGAGGTGGGATACAGTTTCAGATTTTAGTGGAATTAAAATAAACTTAACATACATTAAGTAGATAAGCTGTAGATGCTTGCTGGGGTCCTCTCTTTGTTTAGAGACTGGTACTGCAGGCTGGGTATTTGATCCAGGGGGTATCAATAGGTGATTACAGGGTCCTTGACATTAAGTAGATAATGAGCTGCAGATGCTTGCTGGGGGTCCTCTCTTTGTTTAGAGACTGGTACTGCATGCTGGGTATTTGATCCAGGTGGTATCAATAGGTGATTACAGGGTCCTTGACATTAAGTAGATAATGAGCTGTAGATGCTTGCTGGGGTCCTCTATTTGTTTAGAGACTGGTACTGCAGGCTGGGTATTTGATACAGGTGGCATCAAGGTGATTACAAGGTCCTTGGCCTTAATGAAACACCTTTTAGAGCAAATCGCACATCACCTAAGGGGAGATATGGAGCTCTGGCAGAGAATGGAGTCGGACAAAAAAAAAGAGATAAGAGTTGGGGTGAGAGAAAACAAAAAGATAAAATTTGTACCATATGTGACATACAATGTATTTATGACAATAATACAACTATTTTATCTGAAATTTTACGTTAGTATACTTCTTAACAACTGCAAACTATAATTACAGATTGCTCAAAGTAATCCTTGCAATGTGCAGATATTGCATATATACTTGATGTAATTATACAGATTAAGTCAAGTCACTTATTCTACTCATGTAGAATTTAATTTCTGTAATATTATTAAAGAATTGCAGTATTTTAAACTTGTTACTCATGGTGGTGTTTGAACCTGCAACCTCTTACTACTGTCTTACACTTGACTCCTACAGTTGGTTTGTGAGGCAGACTGATACATGCATAGTTGCTATTACAGTTAAGATGTGCATGTTTATTTTGCTACTACTGTACAGACAAGAACATTTTTCTTTAAATTTTAAAGTTACAATAATACTTCTCTTGTGATGCATACATACCACTTGCTTCTCTCAGTTTCTCTAGATGCTCAGCATGGGCTTGCCTATTTGCATTTATTTCAGAATTATATATGAAAAGAAAATAAGAGAACAGAATAGCATTGTGCATACCAGTCTTGCCTTTATTTAGCTTTCTAGGTATTATAAATTCTCTTTATTAGCATACTTACACAACTGTGGGATGTGCCACTTCAGAACTCATCCAACCACTGGTTGAGTGTATTCCTCTTGCACCTTTTTAGGTCAATGAAGTGGTGTCTACACTGCTATCCAGAGTGTGGGATGCCAGTTGCACAAGATACAGCCTTGGCCAGACTATTTCAAGTCTCACACTTGAAGAGGGAGCCAGAATAGCCCCCCTGCAGAAGCCTATGGCTGTACAGCTTTAATAAATTTTCTGGACTCCTGAACACCCCACATCTGTGCCCTAAATTGGGCACCTTCCTCTCTAACACCAAACATGTCTAATCCTAAAGCAGTGCAATAGCAAATAATGATTTCCTGCCAATTCCTGTTATCATGTTTACTGGTAGTGAGCAAACCTAAGCAATGATGCCGACTATGTTTATGCAATATAAGCAGAGAACAACAGTGCCAACCACAGAGGAAAGCAATTTTTTGAAATTGAAAGGTTAATCTGACACTTGACATTAGTTTGAGGGGTGTCTGTTGCTGCAAATGTTAGGTGATTTAACTTTGCAGACATGCACTGGCGGCATACATTTCATGATCTGACATGTTTGTATGGCTTTATACCCGCGGTAGTGGTGCTGCAGTAGCGTTGTCTCCTCACAGCAAGACGTTGTCACATTCGATTCTCAGCTAGACCGTCTTCTGTGTGGAGGCATGCGTGAATAGGCGTGCCTTCATTGAAGGTTGTGCATCAGGGCTGGTAACTCGGCATGTAAAAATCCACTACCAAACATTAGCGGACTGGAGTTCCGCTATGGCAACCCCTAACTGGGAACAAACTACATTGCTAAAACTGATTTTTGCAGTGTGGGATTAAAATCTATGTATAAGGAGCAAAACATTTTCTTCCACAGCTGTGGTTTTCCATCTTTGCCACAGAAGAAATGCTTCTCAGACATAGTCACGAATCATTCATAAATAAAGATGACAGATTGAGGCCTTGTATATGCATTCATTTGTGTATGTGTCTTATTTAAGTGCGAAGGCCATCCAAGTCCACATAACAGAATTATACTTATAGAAACATAGTAGACAGTATACCCTCAGTCATGCATCTGAATATTCAAAACACAGTAAGGGTATCTTATCCCTCATACACATAATTCATATCAGCTCCACTACTTATAATCAGGGCTTTTTTGTGACAGTACGATCTGGTACAGCATACCAGCACCTCGGCCCAGACAACTAGTCATGGCATTGACTACATATTCAACAGAGATTAATGTTCTTTTAATTTAAAGAAAACTTACTTTTTGTATTTTAAGGGCATTCTTCTTTAAGAATGGTCTTTGCATCTGGCTGCACAGCTGCAACACGTGTCTGTGACCTGTTTATGTCTTCATCTTCTGCACTCATGGAATTTTAATTCCAACAGATGTTTGGACTGTGGACCACAAATGGACAAGTGAGAGGTAGGTGTGTATGTACATGTTAAGTGTTTAAAAGATATGTGTGTGTGCATGTGTGTGCGTGTGTGTGTGTGTGTGTGTGTGTGTGTGTGTGTGTGTGTGTGCGCAAGAAGTAGGTGGGTAGGTTTTTTGTGTGTGTGTGTGTGTGTGTGTGTGTGTGTGTGTGTGTGTGTGTGTGTGTGTAAGAAGCAGGTTTGTATGTATGTGTGTAAGAGGGAGGTAGGGGGTTGTGCGTGCAAGAGGGAGGTAGGGATAGGTGTGTGTGTGTGTGTGTGTGTGTGTGTGTGTGTGTGTGTGTGTGTGTGTGTGTTTGTGTAAGATGGAGGTGGGTGGTCATACCTCTCAATTGTCCAGATTTTTGCAAAATGCACAGATTTTTTCCCCTCATATTTTTGGTCTATTTCTCATAAAATTGTGTTTTCTGGCAAATCCCTGGCAAATCATTGGGGACTGAAGTCAGAAAATAATGACAAACATTTGAGCTTTAGACTTCATATCCTTCAGAAAATTCATACTAAGGCAAAACTTGCTCTATCAACTTTCTAAGCTTGTAAGAGCAATATTTAAAAGGTGTTCTTATATTTGGGCCTATGTTCCTCCATTACTTGTGGCTTTGTCCAAATTTCTTGCTGACAGAGGTTGAGGGGTATGTGGGGGTGTAAGAGGGAAATAGGGGGTGCATGTGTATGTCATAAATCTCAAATGTACAGATTTTCACAGAATGTCAAGATTTTTGCCTTATATTTTTGGTCTATTCCTCATAAAAATAGTTTTTTTTACAAATCCCTGGGATGATCTAAGGATTAAATTACTAAATAATGACATGCCTTTGAGTTTCAGACTTCATATTCTTCTGAAAAATGCATTATAACACAAATTCTGTTATTCCAGCAGTTGTCTAATTTTATAAGAGCAATATTTAAAATATGTCCCTACTTTGGATCTTTGTCCCTTCTATTATGACAGGCTTTGTCCAGATTTCTTGCACTAAGAGGTTGAGGTGACTGTGAGAGAGTGAAATGCCCCTGCTAGAGTTTGCAGGAGGTTATTAATTTGCTTAGGCTCAAACCCCATACCTTAGCTACAGGAAATGACAGCCTGAATCCTTTACCCCAACTATCAAGCTGCAATTCCCAAGGAACTGAGTTTCAGGTGCATTTTCAAGGAATTGTGAGCTTCTAGTAATGAGAGGTTTACTGCTGCTCATGCTAAGTCAGTTTACAATGTGCAACTGTTTTGTTTAGCAAATACTATATCACTATTTTGGTTTTGAATTTTAAAGCACTCTTAGGAGCAGAACAGGTAGCATACTTGGCATGGGTTCTCCCACAGGATGTAGATGGATTGCTAATATTGTGTTGTATTTAAGGAGGTGAGTTGCTGCAGTCCTAACTAGGTCCGGCTTTGGATGAGATGCCTAGTAACTATGAACCTGTTTTTAGTTTGCCATCCATTCCCTATTGCAATTCTACCAACTTACCATTATTTTAAATTTAACGTAAGCAATTTATTATTCAAGAGGGCTAGTCACTGAATTTGTAGATGAAATAGCAACCTTTACATCAGTTACAGATCTCTTTAATGTGGAATTATTCAGATGATGTTTACTTCTACAGAGATTGTGCATACTGAATGACATTGGTAGATTGTAATGAGAGAAGTCTGAATGGCCTTTAATAGTTGAAATATTCTGCACTGGGCAGTTTTGTCATTATTGGTTCATATAATTTGTTTAATTGATTACTGGAAAAATGTTCAAAACTATAAATTTAAAACACTCTCTAACAAGTTGTGCTGTATTATACAAGGGATATAATTTAATTATTATATATTATAATTTGATATAATTTATTATATATTATAATTTAATACAATCAGAAAGGTGAAGAACTTCTGAATGATCTTAAAAATGTGTGCAAGGGGAGTATGATTTGAAAACAGGTCCAAGGTAACCTTCACAAATGGCCAGATGCATTTTCTTTGAATGTGGGTTTCAAGGCTGTTTCAATGAATGTTTGTTTCAAAAGCAGAGACGTTTTAATGCTAAGTTTGTTTTCATTGTGAGGCTGTTTTGCTTTGTTTAGCAAATGTCTATTAGTGTCTGTGCTATAACATTTGAAATAAAAAATTTAAATTAATTCTAAATATCTGTAATCATTGTAGAAGTAAAGCAGAATACTGTATGCACACTGAGAGTTTTGAACAGTAGCGAAGTAATGGGACACTGGAATGGATGTCCCTATACATATATATATATATATATATATATATATATATATATATATATATATATATATATATATATATATATATATAGATATTCATATATATATATATATATATATATATATATATATATACATACATATATATATATATATATATTTATATATATATATATATATATATATATATATATATATGTATTTATATATATATATATATATATATATATATATATATATATATATATATATATATATATATATATATAAACATATATAGATATAGATATATATAAAACCCATGGACTACTTAACATATGTTTTTGTGGTTCTGATTTTTTGAAACTGTGATTTACTGACTGTAAATGAATACTATTACAATGATTTGTCATTTCCTTGTACTAATCTACATAGCAAGCAGCCTTTTTCAAGGTAATGGGAGATTATTATCCACTATCATCCTTAATAATTTGCTGTGACAATTGACTTCAATTGTTGTATTATTAAGAAAGATTTTATTTATTTACTTTTTTCATGAAAGATAATTTGGAGAAAAAAAAGAAGTATTTTGTTTTTGGGGGGGGGGGTGGAGTTGACCCAAACACAACATATGCATACAGCCACCTTTTTGTTTACAAAAACAAAGCAAAGTTTATAATTATGTATACATTGTCATAAGTGATATTTATTACAATGTGAAAAGTAAAACTGTCTGGACTCTCCTTTATTAGAACCCAGGACCATGTGCATGGCAGCTCTACACTTATTCCTATTGCTACAGGAATATTGAAATAACAGTTGATATTTTCCTGTTCATTACTGTAAACTGAACTTTCACAACAGTAAAAACATGTTGCCCTTCCTGTATTAGAACCTAGGACCATCAGCATTACAGTTCTACACTTACACCTGCTGCCACAGGAATACTGAAATAAGAGTTTGATATTTCCATATTCATTACTGACTTCTACAACTCTGCTTAGCAGCTTAGTGCAGTTGCATGGTGGGAAGCAAAAACTGCAACAATGTATCCTTTTTGACATTTAGAATGTCTACTCTCTGTCTGTTTCCTGTGTGGGACTAGTCCAGGTTCGCAGAATGCTAAGCATCACACAAACAAGATAAGCAAAGGTAAAAATTACATTTATTGTGTTTCTCCATTTCCCCTGTTTGTGCTAAGTTGCAAATACTGGCATTAGAAAAAGAAAATTATGAGAAAGGAAGAAAACAAATCTACTGAATAAACAACACTATCAATATTTTTACACAGGTCTGGATTTGAAGTCTCACTGCAATGAGCCTTCAAAGCACAGTAAGGGTTTATTATCCCTCTTTGCCACAGAAACAGCTTTGGATCACAGAATGAAAATCACTGTGCATACAAGCAACGTCATCCACAGTATTAGCAAAACATATGATAGTTGTTTGCACATGTATTAACTTCAGATGTAGTGTACTGAGTGATCAACCAACCATTTATGACTATTGCTTGCATAAATGCTGCTCAGTCTTATCTCGCTGTGTTTGTTTCTCATGCTTGTCTTTTCTGACCAGTAATCTGACACATGCAGTTTGTAAGGCATTCTGTATCTTTGTTCTTATGTGAGGATATTAAATGGCAGTAATATACAGTTGTCAATAAATGAAGGGGAAGTTAGATGTTACTGTGCCAAAACTGTGAAATGTATGCTGCTTACTTACTTTAAACCCTTGATACAATTACTTTTACACTTTGTAAGTTTAACCTAGCTGACACACCCACTTGAGGTAAGGGAGTTTGGGTAAGTTTATGTGATAGCACTTTTAGCAGATCACAAACAGTTTGTCAGCAAAATGTGTCATTTGCCTGTTTCTTTGGGCTGGGAGAGCTAAGTTCCATTTCTGAGCTGGTACATACAAACTTTGGTATTGTTGTTCTCCTTGTTTTGGATCCAACCTTGCTTTGTGTATTATTGTAATATGTTGCAACCACATAATTCCTTTTTATATTTGAATATCTTGACTGTTTTGTTTTGTCTCTCCAGTGGATATTAGTCAAATACTACATTTTATGTGTGATATCCAAGCAGGAGTTTTATCTATGTGATATGTATGTGTATTATCCTTCTTTTAAGTTTAATGTCACTTAGGACTATGGCACCCAAGTGTCCCAATCCCTGCAAACTGCTCTTCAGTGACCCTGAGAATGAAGTCATTTCTACTTTTCATTTATTTATTGTTTATGTATTTCATTTGTTACACATTGTTTGGGCAATACTTAAATGTTACAACAATACGTCACCCAAATATATATGAATTTCTGAATTCATCTCGTTTTTAATGTCAATTTGAGGGACGCTTTTGGAATCAGATATTTGTTAATGTGTCTATACCTTTATTGCATTATATTAATTAATTTAACTATCTAAAAAATTTTATTTGTTTATAAAATTTTGTATTACTTCCTTGATATTTAATAGTAATATTTATAATATTTAATAATATTTATTAATATTTAATAGATTATATTTGATAGTTATTAATAAATATATGACTATGAGCATTATTTAAACGACATTTTATCATCATTTTAATTATTATATCAACTTTTATCACTTAATATTTGTATGTTCCCTTCAATTCATTGATAATTTCTTTAGTTTTATTATAATGAGCTAACATAAATTTCAAGCTTTATGATTCATTGGCTAAACAGCATAATATACTTGTCGGTCTGTCTTATCGATCAGCCATTGTAACAATGCATTTCCTGTTCCTATAGGTGACTTCCATTACCGGTTTCTTATGATGGTTTTAGTTCTGTTGCCTGATTAGTTTTTCATATAGACACCTTCACACAAGTTTTATGCAGTTTAGTTAGGGTTCTTTTACCTTTTACATTTCAACTGCGCATGGTATACTGATATTATATACGACAAGGCATAATGAAAATTACGTTTTTAGAACGTTTTCTACAAGGTTTCTCAAAATGTTTTTAAAAGTGTCATGATGAATCAATAGAGGTTTCTTACTGCTTTATAAAAAATGCAGTAGTATTCTGGTTCAAAATGACACACAGAGAGTACATTGAATATTTGCAAGCACTACATATTTATTTTGCGCATTGCATTATAAACTGTAAAAACTGTAAGAATTATGCTCTGTGCTTTATGCAGTTTGAAACAAACCTTTGGAGACTGAATGGTACAGCATGATTTTAAATATTTGAATTTATGGAATGTTTGGATTGTCCTCAGTACTTCAGCAGTTTAATTACTCTAAGAGCTTAATTATTTTAAGAGCTTAACTACTTAAGGTTGTTAATTGATTTATTGCTTGCATTATTATTTGGTTTGCCCGCCAAGTTTTGTATAAAAGATGTGTCTTTTTTACTTTTAATTACATCTGAAGAAGCGTAGTCATCCTACGCGAAAGCGCTCATGTTCCCAAATAAAGACGTTTTATATTAAATACAGAGATTTTCATCCTGTGGTGATTCCTTTTGTTCCTGTTGTTATTAGTTTTAGTTTTACTTTTACACTTTGTAAGCTTAACCTAGCTGACACACCCACTTGAAGTAAGGGAGTTTGGGTAAGTTTATGTGATAGCACTTTTAGCAGATCACTAACAGTTTGTCAGCAAAATGTGTCATTTGCCTGTTGCTTTGGGGTGGGAGAGCTAAGTTCCATTTCTGAGCTGGTACATACAAACTTTGGTATTGTTGTTCTCCTTGTTTTGGATCCAACCTTGCTTTGTGTATTATTGTAATATGTTGCAACCACATAATTCCTTTTTATATTTGAATATCTTGACTGTTTTGTTTTGTTTCTCCAGTGGATATTAGTCAAATACTACATTTTATGTGTTATATCCAAGCAGGAGTATTATCTATGTGATATGTATGTGTATTATCCTTCTTTTAAGTTTAATGTCACTTAGGACTATGGCACCCAAGTGTCCCAATCCCTGCAAACTGCTCTTCAGTGACCCTGAGAATGAAGTCATTGCAGAAGTATTTAGGCAATGTGGTGGCTTTCTGCTTGAGAGGGGATGTAGTGATATGTCTGGCAGAATGCAAATTTGTCAGCAGTTAGTGACTATTGTAAACACGGTAGGTGGCCAGAGCAAGACATATGATTAGGTGTGCCATAGGGCCACTGACATGATTTCATCAGCCTGGAGGAGAGCGGCCGCAGTGGTCCATGAATAGATGGCTACCTGAGGGCCTGCTACAGAGCCACCACTGACACCAAATGAAGAATTCCTGTCCACTGTCAGGGATCCAGAAAGCTCAGTGGAAAGTGCACAACAGCATGTCATTGATGTTAGTGTTGCTGTTTTAAGGAGGAACATTCAGGTAGGTCTACCTATCTCAATTGTTAATTACTTCTTATATATTATAATATTAACAGAAATACTTAACTTCTCTTTGACATATATTTTTTGGGGGGAGGGGGGAATGAATGTAGACTGATACAGTTAACAACACATTATGGTTGATTACACATGGACTTGGGGTGGATGTGTCATCCAAGTTCTTGTTAAAAGTATCATTAATGGACATATAAGGGGCAAAAGTGTTAACCCCCTGTGTTACTGTTAATTGTCATGATGGTGTCCTTACCTTTTGCTAAACTTCTTCCAGGACCATCCTCTACAGGGAGTTTACAATCATCTGCACATGGTAAGCCAAACATTTTTATGTCATTAATAATGAGTAGTTCAAAGAAATATTTATTTTATCCATATGTGTGATGTTGGTTTCAGGTCTGTTGTGTGTATTGCTGTACTGTATGTAATAGTGGCACTGCTGTTAGTCTGTTAGCATATATTGGACTATAGTAGTGTAGATATTTATTTCTTTTTTTCCTGTGTTTGTTGTTTATTATCACAGGTGAACCTGACAGTAGAAGTGTAGGACTTCTTACCACATGATGTCAGAGTATCAGCAGACTTTGATGATGATGGTGGCCAAACAGAGGCACAGTCAGGGTGTGCAGAGATTGAATCTGACAATGAGGTTGGCATTCAGCCATCCCCTGTAATTCCATTAGACACAGCCAGTAGGCCAACACTAACCCATTCTACTGAGCCCTCAGGTATTGAACAGAGAGAGGGTGACACTCAGGGTAGTGTGCTTATTGCTGCTTCAGTGCCTGTTGAGTTTGGCTGTAGGCAAAGTGTAGGCAAGATGCCACACAGGAAGGTTGTTAAGGGTGCTCAGAGGAGGCCTGCTGTCCATCCTCCACCTGGTCCGGGTGTGTCTTCCTGTGCCACTCAACATAAGTTTAGGGCCATCATGGATGCACAGACATGTTCCAGTAGCTCTTCCACAGAAATGCTCAGGGTTGTAATGTGGCACAGGCTGACATGAGTGACTGCCTCCATTGTGTTGCTGATTCAATGGATTGGATGAATGATGTGTTGGAATGGACAATGTCTGTGAAGGAACATCTGCTGGGAGAGGGATGGCATCCACATTGGTGTAGGTCAGCCACATCATCTGATGTTAGCTGATGGCTGTGCCCAACCATGCTCTCATAGTGGCACTACTTCCACTGCTCTATCAGTGGTTGAGGTGTCCACACCCAGATGGGTGGCAGATCATGGACTTATAGTCCTAGGTGTCCTTGTGAGGATAGCTCATCCAGCAGACATCAGTCACATTCAGGTAACAGCAGTGCATCTGTCCATGGGTGTGGATATGCCAGTAGAACTGCTGGCATAGCCTGTTCTTGTGGTCAGGTACAACAATGATGAACTGACACTTCTATCATGCACGGTCTACACCTGTCTAACAGACCAAGACACAGAGCTAGTAGAGAGCTTGGCTGTGTTTTTGCAGACACTCACATACCAGTTTCACCTGGAGGGCTCATTCAGACATACACACAACATTTATATGGTTCAGCCATGAGGCTTAAAGCACATTCTGCCTCTGTGGTCATTTGTTACTTTATCCCAAATGTCTGCCTGTTACTTATTTCTTACTGACACACACTCTCTTTTGTGTCCACCTGATCTTCCTGCCCCACCCAGCACCCTGGGCAAGTGATGATAACTGGAACATACCCTTGTTTTCTACCTTTTGTAATCAGGGATATATAAGCTTTGTGTCTGATGCTCAGGGTGCATAGCTGACTTAGCGCTTAGTATATCTGCATTTGTGATGTTGCTTTGCTAATTGTACTTTTGACATGCTTGGTCTTACAAAGTTAGACAGTTGAATAAAAACAGTTTTTATATCAGAATTTTTATGAATCTTGTGATGGTTATGAAGTCTGAAACTGAAATCAGTCTCATTTCTTTCTAATTTCCCTCTCTAATGATTTTTCAGTACAAAAGTATGAGGCCAAACTGAGGACATTT
>NC_056741.1:1470581349-1470628849 GCF_019279795.1 Protopterus annectens | reverse complement strand
AAATCACATCTTTTAGGCTGGACCTAAAGGAGCAGGTTTATTACTGGGGAGAAACTTTGGCCTAACCCCTATTGTAACTATGAACAGACATTTAGGAACTGGACCTTCAGGACAGTAATATAAACAAACATCTATGATCTGTAACTTAGTGATTCAATACATATTCCTGCCTGACCTGAATCAGTGACTGATTTGCAGCCTAGAATAACCTCCCAAAGTCAGGAGAAGGAAGACTTACCAAACAACCCATTATAACCAAGCTGAAAGAAGAGTGACTGCTTTATGTTTATGTCTTGGTATGCAGAAATGCCTCATTATAGTGGTAAATATATGATCCATATAAGCATGTGTAGAATGAATATTTGAAAACAGTGCAAATGACACATTTGTCCATTATTGCTTTCTACAAATAAAACTGCGGTGATGGTGCTGCGGTAGCATTGTTGCCTCACAGTAAGACGTTGTCCTGTTCGATTCTCAGCTAGAGCGTCTTCTGTGTGGAGACATGTGTGAATGGGCGTACCTTCGTTGAAGGTTATGCGTCAGGGCCGGCAACTCGGCATGTAAAAATCTACTGCCAATCATTAGCAGACTGGAGTTCCGCTGTGGCAACCCCTAACTGGGAAAAGCCGAAAGACGCAACAATTGTTTTCAAATAAAGCAGTATTTCTAGTCTAAACTTTTTGTTTATTTAGTCTTTTAAATTAGGTACAAACCACTATACCCATGTACATGCATTCAGGAAAATTTGTCTTTTGGAATAGTTACTAAAAGCCAAGTAATAGACATATGGTGGGTAATACTATGAGAAACAATCTAAATTTGCAGAAACACATGCATACTACGTTACTTTATCTTCTGAGCTAAACTGTTAGTATGAATGTAGATATTTTTTGTTGTTTCCTACTGTAAATGCTTACAATTACTTAAACTACTGTGATTAGAACAGCAGAAGCCTTTAAAGCAGATGGTAGTAGAAAATACATGCACTTCCCACTGGATCCTGCACGGATATAGCATTTTTCAATTAGAAGCAGCTGTTGGTGTTGGCTTTTATTGACAGTTTGGCAGGAAAGCATTTTTTCTGATCAGGATGTTTTGCTTTATTTTGTTCTTCAAAGAAAACATTTTATGGACACAGCCACAGACTTGGAGGCCAAGGGTTACAGTCATTAAAAAACAGTTTAGTGGTTTTGCTAAGTAAACATTTTATTTTTGCAGTGTGTTTCTAACCATTAGCCTTTGCATGCAAAATCTGTATTTTTCAGTAAATGTTGTTTCAAAGGTGATGGCCATTTGCTATATGAAGCCGCAAATATCTGACACTTGTTTATAAAATATTTTACAAGTACACACGTTGAGGCACTGTACTGATTTTAGGACACATTCACAAGCACTGAAGACCTGTCAGGTCCATGTCTGTCCTGCCGTGGTCTGGGTCACGAATCTCAGAAAATTTAATTAAACATTCTTCTGACTGTGTCAGTTGCTGCCTGGTTTGGCATGTTAAGATAGCATTGAAGCAATATATCACAGCAGTGTAGAAGCCCAGAAGTATGGGAAATTATATCATCATTAACCATTGCAGTGTCACAGCTTATTGTATTGGTATTGCTGCTGTGGTCCCTCTATTATCTGATAGCTTTATCTTAAGGATGGCTTGGAGCTGCTGACATATTTGAATTTTGTGCTCCCCGACACCTGTTTTACTGCTGTTCTAATTACATTTGTTTCCATGACCTTAATATACTCTTTAGGATGGGCAGCCCTTCTTCAGCTCTGGTATTAGTTTGCTTATTAATTTACATTTATTATTCTGTATATAATTTGGCCATTTCTAGCCACCCAATGGTGTGAACCTTGGCTCTAGATGATTGTCACTGTTAAAGTGACATCCTGACCCCATGTGTAAAAATGGGAAAAACGGGTTGTGGATGGATGGATGGATGGATATAATTCGGTCATTTCTGTACCCAGCATTTTACTGCACATAGTAATATTACTATATTATTACAGAGATTTTGGTAAAAATGCTGAACCATTCTACAGTTTCAATGTAAACAAAATTTATACAAGTAATGTAATTCATTCCCACTGATTGAATCATAGCCAGGCAGAGGGACTGGCAGCAGTTATAAATATATTACAGTATTACAAATTGTACTTTTCCTACTAATATTTATGAGCAGGGCTCGTGTCCTTTGACCCCATTAAATAGCAGTCAGGGTTTAAGGGTTGCCAGACCATTGTTAGAAATACTTTTATGGATCATACATTTTACAAATACACTGAAGCTTCTGGTGTATACTTAATTATCTAAGTATTCCCAAAAAGCAATGAGTATTGTCCAGCCTTAGCTATTACCTAATTCTGATAATGGTAGTTGACAATACATGGCAGTGCATCACTGCAAAAAATTTTACGTTTCATTTGGCATTTTGTCTGAATTTGTCACATCAGGGAAATAGACATTTTCTCTGTGATGGAGTGACAGTGTCGAGGGTTATATTGGTGTGGTGAAGGGATAGCAGCATTTTTTTGTCCTTTATTTATTTTATCAGATGCTGTTTCAGTGAATTATGTCCCTTTTGTTAGCACTTGATCAAACCTGTCTGAGTCATTTAACTTTAATTCTGGACATTAGCATTTCTATAAACAAAACTGTAGCTGTGGGAGGCTGGATTTATCAGGCCTTCTTGCAAAAAAAAAATGGTACTAGGATGAATACTATACATACCAATGAAATTCATTCTGAAATCTTACCCACTCAGTCTTAGAAGGTAATTAGAACTCAGGAGTATCTCTTACCCATTCAGTTCTAGAAGGCAATTAGAACTCAGGAGTGTATCTTACCTATTCAGTCCTACAAGGTAACTAGAACTCATGAGTATATCTTACCCATTCAGTCCTAGAGAGTAACTAGAACTCAGGAGTGTATCTTACCCATTCAGTCCTAGAGAGTAACTAGAACTCAGGAGTGTATCTTACCCATTCAGTCCTACAAGGTAACTAGAACTCATGAGTATATCTTACCCATTCAGTCCTAGAAGGCAGTTAGAGTTCAGGAGTGTATCTTACCTATTCAGTCCTACAAGGTAACTAGAACTCAGGAGTGTATCTTACCCATTCAGTCCTAGAGAGTAACTAGAACTCAGGAGTGTATCTTACCCATTCAGTCCTAGAGAGTAACTAGAACTCAGGAGTGTATCTTACCCATTCAGTCCTACAAGGTAACTAGAACTCATGAGTATATCTTACCCATTCAGTCCTAGAGAGTAACTATAACTCAGGAGTGTATCTTACCTATTCAGTCCTACAAGGTAACTAGAACTCATGAGTATATCTTACCCATTCAGTCCTAGAGAGTAACTAGAACTCAGGAGTATATCTTACCCATTCAGTTCTAGAAGGCACTTAAAACTCAGGAGTGTATCTTGCTTATTCAGTCCTACAAGGTAACTAGAGCTCAGGAGTGTATCTTACCCATTCAGTCCTAGAGAGTAACTAGAACTCAGGAGTGTACCTTACCCATTCAGTCCTAGAGAGTAACTAGCACTCAGGAGTATATCTTACCCATTCAGTCCTAGAGAGTAACTAGAACTCAGGAGTGTATCTTACCCATTCAGTCCTAGAGAGTAAGTAAAACTCAGGAGCACTAGTGTAGCAAGGGTGGAGTAAAGGGAGCATGTGCCTTGGGTGCAACCTTTTAGAGGGTGTAATCTGAGTGCTGTTCCTGCATTTTTTCTGTAATGGCATTTCAGAAATGCCGTTACAAAAAGCAACTGTTTTGTGCTCTGGTAGGGAGGTGGTGTGTTACCTTTTTTTTTTAATTTGTTTGCTCTCCACTATGAGCAAGGAGGTGGGGGCTCTAGTTCAGGGACTGGTTCAAGGAGCTGGGTGAGCCAGCTATACCTCTCCTCAGGAGTGCACCCAGTTCCCACTGCAGCCTGATGTGGTGAAGGTGAGTTTTAACTTCAAGGCAGAGTGAAGTCAAACTATGCTAATTTTAAGAATGCATGAAGCAGTGGAATAAATGTGAAAATATGCTGCTACAGCACTGCTTGGAATTTATCAGCAAATTTGAAAGATACAACTGTAGCGAATGGAACAAAATAGATCAATTTATAATTTAGTCCCAAAAAAGGGTAATGTGAAAGAGTGCTCAAATTATCAAACAATTGTGCTTGTTTCACATACAATCAAGTTAATGTTTAAGGTTTTGCATGCCAGACTCCTGCAATGTATGGATGAAAAACTGCCCAATGTACAAGACATGTTGTTTAAGAAAGGGCACATATACCAGATATCAGATTGCCAACATCTGCTAGATAATAGAGAAAAGGAGTTCCACTCCTGCTTTATTAATTACTTCAAAACCTTTGATTGTGTGGACCATAACAAACTGTGCACGTTCTTAGAGAAGCTGGGATGCTGAATAACTGACTGGTTCAAGACTGGGAAAGGAATATGAGAAGGCTGTGTATTCTCATCCTTCTTACTTAATTCATACACTGATTACATTTTTTTTTACTAAATGAATCAGATGCTAGACTCAAAACTACTGGGAGAAATATTAACAGCCACAGATATGCAGATGATACAACTCTGATGGCTGAAAGAGGAAGATACAGTTGACCAAGATAAAAACAGAAAATACAAAAGCAGGCGTGTTACTCAACATCAAAAAGATAAACTTTTTTCATCTAGTCCGATCACTTCTTTTCAAATAAGTGGGGAAGAAATAAAGACAATGACAGATTTTACTTTTCCTACAGATGTGACTACAGCTGTGTAATTAAGTCACTTGACTTGCATTTTTGAAGGAAAACTATGGCAAATATGGATAAGATTTTGAAGAGCAAAGACATCACTCTGTCATCAAAGCTCCTCATAAGCAAAGCTGTGGTTTTGCCAGTAATGATATACAGCTATGAGACTTGGATTACAAGTAAGGCTGAGCACCAAAATTGAATTATTTTGAACAGCAGTGCTGAATCAAACATTTGAGAATTTCATGGACATTAAGATCAAATCGGTCAGTACTTAAGTAACCAAGAATGTTCACTGGGAGACCTGAATAAATACTAAAATTCATATACTCTGACCACATAATGAGAAGGCAGGATTCATTAGAGAAGACTCTGATGCTGTGAAAGATTGAAGACAAAAGAAGAAAAAGAGCATGGAAGAGGCGAGCTGGGCAGACAGGATTACTGACGTAATGAATAAGAATTTGCAAGAGCACCAAAAAGCAATTGTTTACAGTCTGGTAAGTTTTGCTAAAGTCCTTCAGATCACAAAAAATTAGACTTGACTAAATGATCGAACATCAACACAGATCATTGTACACATATATCTTGAAAGGCAGAAGAGCACATCTTTCATTTTGACAGGTTGGGACTCCATGAATCATGAGCATGGGACATGAAGCTTACTCCAGTAATCCACTACTCCCTAGTTTTCAGTGAAGATCCTTCTACATTGCTTTATGATAACTTCACTGTTTTGTGCTGTAATGCTTCTGTTTCACATTGTTTCTCACTAGGTCAGTCTGCAGAATACCACATGACTTTCTATTGAGTATGACACACATGAAATGTGGTTTTGGTGTATGTGAAATATGGTTTAAATATAGTTTTCTGATGGGATTCACTGACTACTGTTCAAGTGAATGCCAAATTGCTGAAACCATTTTCAATGAACTTCAGAGTAAACCTTTTTTTTTACCTTCAGGGAGCCTACTCACACACCATTTATACCTACCACACCTACACCAATGTCATGCAGCAGTGTCAAAAAGTGAGAACTCTGCTATTGCACAAAATGGTTCACTGAGCTGCCATTGAGAAAGTACTCGTACTACACACAAAATAAATTAATGCAACTTCGATTAAATGACCCCAGAAAGAAGAAGAAAAACAGTTATCAACACAGAAACTTCCAGGGTTCATACACTAAATGTAGGAGCTCAGCATCAAAGCAAATCCAAGGAAAAAATCCAAAATAGAGTTCAAATAAAATCCAGATAATTTATTAGGTTAGCGCTTTCATGGACATCGCATGCACTTCATCAGACCTTACAATAGATTCTAACTTCATAGTATGCTCTTATATAAAACAATCTGAACATTCCTAATAGAATAGATGTTCCACCCATTTTTCTTAAAGGTGTCATAACAAATAAGTATATATAAAAGCACTTAGTCTCTTCATATAGCTTTAAAATACATCTAAGAGATAAATACATTCAATTATGTGCAGATTATACAAAGTCAATTACTATGACTCATATAATAAAGTCAATTTTTCCTTAGTGAAAATCACACCCTGTACTTCTTGTTTGTGAGGTAAACACCTTAACCATTATACCATCTCCTACCCCCAACTTAAGGATAGTCCTTCACCGTATATTCGTCTTTTACTAGAAAACTCAGAGAGACTTGATCCCATTCCAAATCTTGCTTTGCATTCATTCATATTATGTTTTCTTTACTTAAAAAAGTAATATATGATTAAGTTATCAAACTTTACTGTTTGCATAAACAATTCCAAAGCTACATAAAAACACCTTAGAATTAGTTTAGATTAATTCACTTGTTTGACTTTTTAATTACTAGACAACATAATTAAAAAAACAGGTATTTTGTCTTGTACCTAGTCCTATAGCATACTCTGAGATATCCAGCATGGATGCTATGTTTACCAGAGAATTGGCCCAGGATTGGTAAGGCTGACAAAAAAACTTTTCAAGATGTGAAGAATGACTGTAAAATGGGAGGGGATTAGTCTTGGTTTATCACAGGGTGCATGACTTTCTGAATTCAAGAGATTGTTACTGGTGAAACTATCTTTTTTGTGACTTCACAAGGCAGCCATGTGCTTTGTGGGCTGCACAGTTTGAGGCCATGCTTTCTAATGCTATACTGATAGACTTTCTTTCTCTTTTTTTATTCCTCAGTGTGATTTTTCCAATGTCTTCTCCTTTCCAATGTCCCATTAACTCATTCATTCCTTCCTAGAGATGAGATAAAGACAGGCATCTCCAGGCAACTCAAGAGGACTATGACCCATTAGTTTCCTCTTTGGAGAGCTGTATCATCCTATTTAATCCCTAGGAGGTGAGGGTCTAGATGTAAGGAGTGGGACGGTTTTCTGATCTAGTAAATTCCCACATCCATCTCAAGTAACATCTCACCATAGCACTGTTGCACAATGGAGAAGTCCAGTCATGGCAACCTGAGTTTGCATAGTGGCTCAGGTACCTGGGGCACTGAGCTGTGAAGAGGGAAATTGTACATCTCCCCACAGGCAGCTTGAAGAATTACAGTAGCTGCCACTCAGTGGAAGTCATGCCTCCTACAATGCATGCCTCCTGTAGATAAATTAAGCACCATTCAAGCAGGTTGACCCTGCTTTCTGCTTATGCTATGATCTTCTCTCCTTGGTTAGGTGTCACTAATGCAGTAAGCTGAAATACCTCACTCTTCCCAGGATAGAAAAGCCAGCACTGGTCGCTTATTCTCATCCTCCCCTTTGTGGCCATTTCAATGTCCATACCACCACTAGAACATGGACCATCTGCATCACAGTCAAGTCTTTATGTCTCTGTGCCACAAGGCCAGACTGTCTCCTTTCTTTCTTGTAGTTACTTTCATGAAAAACATTCCCCAACTGTGTCATCGTGCTTCCTTTAATTTCAGTATTTGTTTTCTGTGGCAGAACAGTGACAGCAATGAAGTGGCACATTGTGAGAACAATGTAGTCCTATGAAATGAAGTGGCACATTGTGAGGACAATGTAGTCCTATGAAATGTAGGGCACATTTTTAAACAATGTAGTCTTATGACAGCCGCTATGCATCTTCTCTGAATAAACACTTGTCTCCAACAGATGCCTAAGCAGATGCATGGTGGTGTGTAGCAAACAAAATTAATATGAATTAATCAAAATGCATCTGCATTCAAAAAAGTATTTCTCGTCCTCAGCCTGGGGTAACATCTATTAACATGTGTCACTGCTTTGGATGTGTCTGTTATAATCATTTATGTTTGCTTATCAAAAACTGGAAGCTTAAATGTACTGTCTCTGTGATGATGACAACTCTACAATTTACCAGAGGTATGGCAATTTTATCAAAAAAATCTTTTACATATAAAAAAAGGAATATAAGGGATGAAGAAGATGATGATTGGGGGCCTGCTGACTAAACTTGTGTGTCACAGTTACCCCCTCACACAATTCACTCTACCATATCATTCCCAAATCCTTAAAGCAATTCTAATCCCTTTAATCATCCTTAACATTAATTATTTTTCTCAGTTCCAATCTAAAGCACACCTCTTTTACTTTTAATTGCCACCAATACTCTAATTACCTCCTGCCATTCCTCAACTTTTCTTCTTTCTCTCAAAGAACTGAGAATGGCTGAGCAACTTCCAGTTTTTTCTTCTCACTTGAAATGTATATATGCCCTGCTTTCTATGGCTCTGTTTTTACAATTTTGATAGCCCAGTATTGCATAATTAGTATTTAATTTCACTTAATCTTTAAAGCATCCAGAACTTTATATAATAATTATGGTACATGTATCCTGCATAATGAAAAGAGGATCCAAACATCTCTTGAAACCATTTCTTGTACTATGTACACCGACATCTTACTGGCCTTTATCACGGAACTTTCACTTTATATTGTATAATTCAGCTTGGAGTGATTGCTATTCTCAAATCTGCTTTCTTCTGCTTAAGGTCAACCCAATCAATTTGCATGTTTTCTGTGGTTGATTTATCCAAAGGGCATGACTTTGTATGTATTTATTTAGATTAATCAGGATATCCACTCAGCCTACTTAGATCTACTTGAGTCAATCAAGATACAATCAAACACCCTGGTTTTGGGTGACTTTAATTACCCATCCATAGATTGGGTAAATTATACATGTTTGAACTGACTTGCCCAAAGATTCCAGGACTTCGTTAACTCCAATGCCCTGGATCAGCTGGTTGACACACCCACAAGGGGCTGAAACATACTGGGCCTGGTGCTCACCAACATGGGGAACTGCTGCACCATCCCCAGTGTGTGACCATACCTGGTGAGATCCGACCACAAATCAGTCTCTCTAGAAGTGACTATAACACAAGACTCCATCTTAGCAACAACTAGACTAAAAAACTTCTCCAAGTCCAATTACAATCTCTTATATGATGGCATAAATAGCTTCATAGCCCCTCTCCACTGATGGAACAGATGTATGCTGAGTTATACACCAATGCTTTATACAAGCATCTGTACAATTGTGTTGTATCTGATAAAATCAAAGCAACATCTTCAACCTGCCTGGTGGACAACTATTATTAATAGGCTTTACAATAGGAGAAATACATTTCTGTCTAAGAGTAGGAAGGAATGGTCTCAAAATTGGAAACACTCCCTCCTCAACTTAAACAAGCAAATAAGACTACTAGTTAAGTCCTCCAAAGCTGACTACAAATCCAGATTAGCTTCCCTAACTAAGGATAGCCACAAGGCATTCTTTTGTCACTTCCGTAACCTCAAGGGTAAGGACCAGTTTGCGCTGAACTCATAGTTAATGGTATTACATATATAGAACCTGTGGATATAGGAAACCAACTGGCTGACAGGTTTGGTGAAAACTTCACTCCTCTGTCCCCACCAAATATATCCCAAAGCATTCCTAACACCTATCCCCCACCTTGCATCTCCAAGGAGCAGGTCTTAAATACCCTCTCCAAGTCCAAAAATGCAGCCTCTATGGGACCAGACAACATCCTGGGCTGTGGTCTACATGGGTTATAACAGGGATTTGCATCACCATTGATCAAACCTTTCAATCACAACCTAAGCACTGGCTTCATCCCAGCATAATGGAAAACAGCTAACGTCATCCCTTTGCACAAAGGAGGTGCAACCACGGACCCCATTAACTTTAGACCCATTAGCCTGACCAGCCTTTATCTGCAAAAGTATAGGCAATCTCCAAAAGCTTGACCCCACACAGTTTGGCTTTGTTAAGGGGAGATCATGCCTGGTAAACTTGGTAAACTTCTTCAAAACAGTTACCAAAGCTCTAGACGAGGACAAATCTGTGCATATGGCCTACCTAGACTTAGCCAAGGCCTTTGACACCATTCCCCACTCAGGCATTATTGATCAACTCACCCAGCTGGGTATCAACCCATATATTATCAGGTGGGTTGCAAACTGGCTCACTTATAGAACTCATACAGTCAAAATAGGGGACTCCACCTCCTTCTGCAGACCCGTAACCAATGGTGTTCTATAGGGATCAGTTCTGGGACCCCTACTGTTTGGAATCTAATTCTTCAAAGTACAGGCTAAAACTAAAGGACTGTGGCTGACAAAGTCTTCTGATGACTGCAAACTGGGAACGATCACTGGAACACCTAGCGATGTCAACATCATGCAAGAAGGTGTTGTGCAGACTAATGACTGGTGCCAAAGTCATGTTCTTAAACTTAATGCAAAAAATGCATTATCATCCCCTTCAGTAAGGGTGACGTTCCTGTAAACTACCACATTAATAGCAGTACACTAAGCACATTCAGTGGTGAGATATCTGGGCACACAGGTTGACAGCAACCTTAACTTTGATCACCATGTCTCCCCAGTGGTAAGAAGGACATTTTATATTGCTCATCTTATAAGTAAGGGCATTGCCTCAAGAAAAAAAGAGGTTATAATCCCCCTGTACTCTTACCTCATCAGGCCAATAGTAGAGTTCAATGCTCCCTTTGGTATGTTCCTTTCCAAACACCTGCAGCAATTGGAGAGACCACAAAGGTTCCTTACAAAGAAAATTCAGGGTCTTCAAGATCTGTCTTATGTAGACAGACTGAAGTCATTGTCACTTTACTCAGTGTTGTACAGACTGCTTAGAGACAACCTGTGCCTTGCATACAGAGCAATTTCTGACCCATCTGTAATGGAAATGCTGCACACTCGCAAGTCAAATGGCACACAGGTCATTCATTCAAAGGACCTGCGCCTGGTATGTGGCATCAACAGAACTTCCTGGAGAGACAGATTTGTCTCACAGAGGTTGCCCCACCTTTGGAACCGACTTCCTATTCATGTTAAACAAAGTCCCTCATTGCTCTATTTAAACACAATTTGGACAATTGGATGAGTAACCAGAAATTTACTCTGGGGGTTCCACCTGTGTGCCTCTTGAACAGGGGAGATCTGTGCCTGGCATACAGAGCATTGTCAGACCCCACTCTGATGGACCTCCTGCATATCCACAAATATGAACCTATGAACCTATAAGTGGGATATTTGGATCTGATTTTAGTGTCTGCCTGAGCCAGACACCCTTGGGAACATGGGTTGAACTTGGCTAGGCTTGTAAGGGCCCTGGGGCTGTTAGCCTTGTAACCTCATATGATCCTATGATCCTATAATCCTATGATTAAATCACAGCTGCCATCTAGTCTGTCACATTCAAGTTTGAACTGCAGTCTTTGTATCATTGACACATCAGATGATATTCACTCACAAATTCAGTGTAAGTATTTTATTAATTAATTTATTCATGTTTTACTGCTGTAGGAAACTGATGAATAATGATCCATTTTATCCATAGTATGGGTGATACACATCATATTTTGATATTTCTTGGACAACTGGGTTCATATGTGAATTCACAGGCATGAATATTTACCAGGCAATGTGGGCATTAAGCCAGTTAACAAAAAAGTGACTATTGAGTGCAGGGTTTGTATACAATATCTCAAAGAAACCAGGCAAGAGAGTCTGACAAGCATCCGAACTCCTAACAAAGACTGCTGTACAATACATACAATGTAAACATCTTTATTAAATCACAGTTTACACAAGACAGAGCTATACATATATTAACAGAAAAAAACAACAACCCACAATGACATTTCAATTATTTCTATTTGTATTTACACATGCTTTATTTTTAATGATTATCATTTACTCCAGCAGTACAGGAAATGCTGAATGAGAAAATGCTGAATGCCATAGGGTTTGTGCCTTTTAATTAATGGGAAAGGTTATTAATATTTGTTTGGAGCTGTTTGTGAAGATCACATACTGTGTAGCTGATTTGTAAATGGTGTTACCTGTGTATAGAAGCTGTTAATTTAAAGTTGCATAGGTAGGTTGTAGATAAACATTGAGAAAAGTACCTTACCTGAGTCTAAACACAAGTCTCTAGGGCACTTTCAAGTTTATAGGCTAAGTATTTGTGAGGTCTGAAGTTATCTTGACAGAAAAGTATCTATTAGACTGGTAGTTGGTAAACCAGGGGATAGCATATACATAAAAGTTAATGTAACTTGAGAAGGGGACTGTGGTTCACTGGTTAAAGGAGTTAGATTGATGAAAATGGCACATTTAGGAGGTCATGATCTTCTGCTATAAGTACTGCAGCTGAGAGAGTTATTAGTTATGTTAATGTACTCTTACCTCTAGTAAACCCATACTGCTGTAAACACAAGATGTAACATTTGTATAGAAAGTCAGTAGTTTGAGCATGAGACAGACATTTTCAGGAGTTTGCCAAGATGAAAAAGGAATGACAGTGGGTAATATTCTGAAGGGCTGGGAGTAGGGATATGTTTTGGAGATAGGTAAAATTATGGCCATTTTCCATGTCGAGGTGTGTGACTGTTGCTGAATGGAACAGATGAATGAATGTTTCACTTGTGGACTGCATAACCATGAAAATGACCCACCTGCTGCAGGACTACTGCCTCAGATACAAAGAAAAGGCTATGCTCATAGTTTTAAAGGAAATCTTTTTAAGATAAAATGTATCTGCACTGGTATTTGCTATATGTCATAAGAATGGAAATTGTTGGACTGTTACTGATGATATCACTATTTATGCTGAAATTCTTAGTATATCTAGAGAGATAAATAGGATGTGGGTAGATTTAGACTGGCCAATGATTTTATTAATTTACTTCTGTCATCATTCAGGGTTTGAGATATGTTCTATTTGCTTAATCCTGCTTTTTTCTCTGGATATATGTTTTTTTCTAAAATGTTCAGATGCATGCATGTTTTGTGGTCTGGTAAGAGGCTGGATATCTTTCATGTGCTCCACAAATTGACCAAAGGTTTAGTAGGGCACATGTATAGCCAGTTATGATGGGAAAATAATGATTTTGTAACAGGAAAAAGCAGTAATCTAAGTGCTACATAAAGTATTTGGATTTTCTGCTTGATAGAAGCATGTCCAGTCAGTGTTGTTGTGTTCTTAAGTAGAAACATGTGCATTGTCAGACATTTTCATTGTAACATGGTTGGGAATTTGTAGCTTTGGATGCCCTAGAGAAAGACATAGGTTAGTGGTCACAGAGGTTAGGAGGATGTATGAAATGTATTAGATTTTTGAGACTCTGTTAGCTATGATGATATCAAGAAATGTATGATTATTAGCAGATTTGGTTGAGTGCATTTTATGATTAATTTAATTAGGTTGAAGTCATTAAGTAGGACGATAAGGTCATATTCATGTTGGCTCAACAAACTGATGCTGAAGTTTCCAGGAAGAAGGGTGGCTACTTTATGATAATGACACACAGTTCTTTAATTAGGATTTGTAATTGTGAGAGTGCTATTAACAGTTAGTAGACTGATGTTAGAGTTATTGTTGAGTGTGGCTAAGTCAGAGGTCTTCTATTAGCCAATTTACCCTTATTTATATTTGGCAGGCAAATTTGTTCTGATGGAGTACTCTACGTGTTTTGTTGAATAGTAGAAGAAAAACAAATGCCCCCCCCACACACACAATTTATTGATCTGGTCAAACCATGAGAATAGTTTGAAAGCTGAGAAACTGGGTGTTGATATTGAAAGAGTTTGATTTGAGAAATGCTTCACATATTCTTACTATGTCCAAGTTGTTATGAATTACCCAGTTGTGCATATGGTGTACTTTATTCTGTAGTCCAACTACATTAGGTAACCTAAAAGAGAGTTATGACTATATATTGCTGGGGGTTTGGAATGGTTACTAGGTGGCAGATTTGCTGGCAACATCATGTGTGTGTGAGATGCTTCTCCATATCATCTGAGGGCATTAATAATGATCCGGATGGAGGGATGTTAAATCAGCAAGCGAGAGTAGTATTGCTGGAAATTAGTTCATCATCAAGTCTTGGTGATTAACTTAATGAAGTGGGCCTGTTTTTAAAAAAAATATCACCAAGACAACACTGATATAAAGACTGTATTTGATATGGCGTATATAATGGACTGAAGTAGGTTAAAAAATAAAAAGATAGCTGGATGCACAAGACCCAGGATAAAAAACTGCCCAACCCTGGTAGACACATTGTTGTCAGGACTGGAAAAAAATGACAGTGTAGAATCCTCAAGACACAGAAACATTTCTACAATGGGGCTAGGCCAGGATCAAGGGGAGGATGCCCCCCCCCCCGTTGTAGAAGGAAGTAGTAGTCACAAAAATCATAAAAAAATGATAGACCAAAAAAGAGCCATAAAGATGACATAGTGGACTATTAAGGATAAGAAATAAATTATGTACTGTTAATATTACGCAAAAGCCCAGATTTAGAAAAAAGAAAAATATTTGCATAAGAAAAACTATCAGAGGCTTAAAATAAAAATTTATGTTCATTAATATAACAGATTTGTGAAAAATATTATATAAAACAAGAAACCTTAGGCCGTTTGGAAAAAAAAGATTTAGGAAGTTCAACAATATAAATAAAAAAAATCTAGAGATTTTTGAAAGGTATAAAAAATAAATATCTGATATGGTGCGGTATTTATGCAAAGGAAAAATCCAAATTAATCAATACAATAAAAGCAGCCCCAGAGTTATTTTAAGAGAAATACATTCAAAAGCATCCAGAGATAGAAGATTTTACAATACAAAATAAGATCACAAAGAGGAAAGGTAGAACAGAAGGTTAGTAACACAGAAGCTAAAAAACAGAAGCTGGAATTATGGAATAACTGTAAAGGATTTAGTGTAGATACCCTAACACAGGTTATATCACAACTTAATGGAACAATGAATCCCTCAAGTAAGGAGAAACAGGGGGAGCAGGAGACATCTGAAGAACATACATGGACACAGAAAAGAAAAAGAAATTCAATGTGATGCAATATTTATGCAAAGGTGACAACAAAACTAATTAATACAAAAAAGAGGAGCACAAAAGATATTTGAACAGAAATACAGGCAAAGGCTGGATATAGAAAAAGTTACAATACAAAAAATAAGAAAACAAAGAAGAAAAGTAGAAAAGAGGATTAGTAATGGAGAAGTTAAAGAAATAGAAACTGAGATTATGTATTACCTGGAAAGTGAAGTATTTTGTGCAGAAAATCTAACTTTGATAACATCAAAGTAGGATAGAGCAATGGACCAAATTATGGAGAAACCAGTAGAGCAGGAAACATCTAATCAATTGTTATATGAAGATGCGTTGGAGCCCTCCAATGAAGATCAGTACAAAAGTTCAGTTGAAGTTGCACAGCAAGGGAAGGAACAGGACATTGCGGCAACTCTGACACAATCAATGGTGTGGAGCAATAGGCCAGTGAGTTCCCATATGAAAGAGTAATGGATGACACACAATGAAACTGAAGCAAAACTGGCACAGGAAGTTGCTCTGGAACTTTCTGTAGAATGCTACAGGAAATAGAGAGCAAAGAATGTGTCCTCAGTTTAAAAGAAAATGATTTAAGAGAAGAGTTGCTTGATTTAATAGAGATGGACAGACATATTAAAATCAATGAAAGAAACAGACATCAGAAAGTCAATAAAACTGAAAAATTTAGAAGTTTTATAAAACAAATGAACACAGTAATTAGGACTATTCATAGAAATTCATGTGATGTAACCCAAGTAAACAGAATGTATTACTGTGCAGCTAAATTAATAACAGATAAAGTCTTGCCAAAATACAGGGCAGTAAGGGAAAGAAGGGAAGAAATCAAATGCCATCATGGAGGCAACAAATAAAGAAAACTATAAAACAATTAAGACAAGAAGTGTCACTTTTAGAAGAATATAGAAGAAGGAAAATATCAACGAAAATACTTAGAACGATAGACATGATAAAAGCAATTTGCAGTATCAGAACAGATCAGGATCTATCATGCACTATAGCAAATAATATACTAAAAATGTCAGCACAGGCAGAAAAACTTAAAAGATATGCAGGATAAATGTAAAGAAAAAGTACAAAATAAGCAATTAAATGATAACCCAAAAACATTTTATAGAGTAGTGAGAATCAAGGCAAAAGGAATTAAAACACCACCAACACAGAAAAAAAAGATACATTTTGGAGAAATATATATGAAGATCCTGTGGAACATAACAAAGATGCTGAATGGCTAGAAGAAGTGAAAGAAAGAAGAAGTTCAAATGTACAGGATATGAAATGGGATGAAAATCAGAGACCAAAGAAATTGAAACCAAATTATGAAAAGCTATTAACTGGAAAACCTCAAGCACAGATATGGTACCTAACTTCTGTCCAAATTTATTAACATCTTTACATGAAGATTTAGCCATGAGTAATAACTATTTCTATGTGCACCCCAGCAGTCACCAACCTGGTTAATAACAGGAAAAACAATACTCCTACTTAAGAGTGAACCTGCAAACTACCCTAAAAACTGTAGACCAATAACTTGCCTTCTGACGACGTATAAACTATACACTGGAATTCATGCCAACAGAGGTTATAGTCATTTAGAAGAAAACTCAATCATGATAATAGAACAAAAGAGTAACAAAAGAAAGTCATATGGAATAAAGGATTATTTGTTGTTAAATAAAGTCATAATGGAGAATTGTAAAATGGAAAAAATCTAAGTCATAATGGATAATTGTAAAAAGGGGCAAAAATCTAAGTATGGCATGGATAGACTAGAAAAAAGCATTTGACAGTATTCCGCATTCATGGATAAAAGAGTGCTTAAAATGTATGATACATCCTACACTGATTGATTACATTACAGCAACAGTGAAACAGTGACAAACCACTTTTCAGTTAAACCATGGTAAAGGACAAATTATTATTTCAGGGATAAAAATTCAAAGGGTGATATTCCAGGGTGACTCTGTCACCACTGCTGTTTTGTCTTGCCATTAACCCATTCAGCTGTCTACTTAACAGATTAGATCATGGCTAAAAACAATGAGGTGTAACAACTTCTCTTCTTTTTGTGGATAATTCATCAGATGAGGAACTGAAAGCACAATTGCAAGAGATTAAAACTTTTTCAGATAATATAAGAATGTCAATTTGCCTTGATAAATGTGCAAAAGCAACCTTTAAATCAGGAAAGCTGCTTTAGTAAGAAATCAGCAGCCTGGGACATGAATGTGATATAAAAGATCTTGAGCAAGAGGGCATGTATAAATATTTGGGAACTGATGAAGGATCAACAATAAAACATGAACAAATGTAAATAAAACCTAGTAAGGAACTTTTAGAAGACTAAAATTAATACTGAAAACAGCACTGACATCTAGGGACAAAGTCCAGGTATAAACCAATTTGCTCTTCCTGTCATAATTTACAGTTTTGGAGTGATTGACTTGCCCCAAAAGGTGTTGGATCAGTTGGACAGGAAAGCAAGATGGATGCTTCATGCTTATCAAATGATTTATAAAAATCAGTGTATACCAAGACTATATATTTCCCATTCTGAAGGAGGTATGGGTCTCCTCGACATTGATTACATGTATAGATCTGCAATTGTAGGACTGCATGACCTCAGAAGACCAAAATATAGTGAAAGTTTTAAAACATGAGGAGAATAAGTCTAAGGTGACTTCCCAACCTAGTTTAGCAGAAGCATATAGGCATCAAGTGGGAATGGAAATCAAACCAGAAGTAGATAAAAATCATGCAGCAACTGAATGTGCCAAATAACAAAAGAAAGAATATAAGGTGAAGAATCAGATGAGAAGGTAAAAAAATGTGGATAATTCATAAATATAGTTGCAAGTATAGAAAACTCTTGAAACAACCTCATGTTGATCAGGATGGTTAAGAAGAGGTGAATTTAAACCAAAAGACAAAAGGCTAAAATTGGTGGCAACATATAGCAGACTACATGCACGTTGGTTTACAAAGTCCATTGAAGATGTGGGAGAAACAGACAAATGTAAGTTTTGTAAAACAGAATTGGAAACAGTTGCACATCTTGTTGTTGGCTGTGATATACTAATGGCAGAAGGACTGAATAGTGAAATGCACAATAATGTGGCAAGATTTTTGCATTAGAGACTCTGTAAACACTATAATACTGAAGTAGCTGAAAAACATTGGAAACATGAGTCACAAAAGGATTTATAGAAAATGAAGAAATTTATGTCACATGGGATCACCCATTACCAACAGTTCAAAAAATAGATGCAAGAAAACCAGATATGGTAGTCCATGAAAAGAAGACAAAGGTAGCATTGATCATTGAAACTGCTATACCCAGTGACTACAGTGTTATACGTACAGAGAGACACAAAGTCATAAAAACACCAGGATTTGCAGGCAAAAATGAAGGCAATGCAAAAGAAGGATACCCAGACAGTTCCAATAGTAGTAGGAGCAATGGATCTTACAAAATAAAATGTACAATTGTACTAAAATATGTTAACAATACTTGAAACTCCATACAAATTGTAGAAGGAGTCAGTACTGGGCATATTGCAGGTGCTGCGAAGAGCACATCTGGCTAACATCAAAGACTGAAACAATATAAGTTTCATGAACTTTTATCATACTTTTACTTAGGAATGGGGCCCATTCCCATCATGGTACTGAGAAATTAAAGGGTATAATGTTGGTACTGGGATGTAGTATTTAACATCAAAGTGGTTGCAGGTGTTTTATTTTGTATGTTGAGAATAACATTTGGAAGGACATTCTCAAAGATACTGGAATAAGTAAATGTAGATGGAGGTTGGTGACTGTAGAGCGAGAGAGAATTAGGAGTGTGCAATAAAGTTTGAAATGGAAAGAGTTGATAAGTACATTACAGGGTGATTATGATATAAAAAGCTGGGGTAGATGTTAGAGTAAAATGCTTATAAAGGATTGTTAGTAGGATAAAAGTATTAATAGAAAGGATGACCAAATGGTAAAGTGTTGGTTAGTACTGAAGTTCATGTTTTTCATTACTGGAAGTTTGGGATACTAGGTCTAGTTTAATATAACAAGATGTAAACATTAGAAAGATGTGATACAGGGAAGAAAATAACTTCTGGTAAGGAGGTATAATATTTACACAGAGTGATGAAGTCAGGAAGGTGGAGTGTTTAGTGAGGCAATATTAAGTGGAGGAAGAGTTAGTCTGTTAACAAGGTAAGTCTATCGTAAATACATCCATTTTCAGTCAGTGACTCTGAAGTGCTATCTAGTTAAGTGACTTGATAAGAGGTGCACAGTTTGCAAGTGGAAATTGAGGGAGTCTAACCAAGGACAGATCAAGCTCATTGGCAGCTGATAGCCTTACCCCTCTAATATAAACTGACAGATCAATGAAGGTATGATGTATAGTAAGTGATGTATGTTGGTTAGGGATGCATCTTATTCATGAGTATGCCTTTCAATATTGTAACTACCATCTAGGTGTGACAGCTGTGGGTTGGGAGGATGAGGTGTTAAGAGCATATGAATAAATGTTGCTTCCTGGTTCCTACTTGCCAACTAGGTAGTACTAGTTTGGGAATGCAAAACGTGTAATGTATTTAGTGTAGGAATGAAAAAGCTGCCCATCTTTCAAGCTGCCATATAGGAAAATGAGATAAGAGGATGTTATGAAGGCATAGGTCTTCTAGGGCTTAAGAGTGTGTATAGAAATTTAGCTTCCTGATTTTTGACTACCACCTAGGAAAAAGTAGCGAGGAAAGGCAGCAGATGCATTACAATTAGAGTAGGAGAGTAAATCATGTCCAGCTTCCTACCTGCTACTTGGGAAAAATAAGTCAAGGAAGGCAACAGACTGACAGCAGCATTTGCAGGAGATCAATAACTATGTTGATGAATAGTCATAATGTAAAAACGTGTAAGCATACAATGGATGAGGACAATACATCAAGAAGGGTGATGAAAAAGAGTAGTAGTAAGCAGAATATGCGGCAAGAAAGAGGTGGCAAGTTTGTTACCAATTATCTAGGAAAAAGGCCTTAGATGTGAGGAATTAACTGCGGTAGTACAATAAATATGTCAAAGAGAATAATGGATGTCATGCAGAGATAATAGGAAAGTAATACATATCTTAATGCTTGTCTGCCACCAAGAAATAGAACTTTGAGAAGACAACAAATATATTTCAGTAATTGTATGAGGAGTATAACCTTTTAGATTTCTTATAACAGGTAATCAGTGCAGTACTGTGTAGAAGTAATGTGAATATTTGAAGTAGATGATATTTGGGTTCCTAACGATACTAATCTTGTGAAGGTGAAATGGGTATCTAAGTAGAAATGCATTTCTGCTGTATGAATTTCATTTTTGTCATTTATAAATTAACCTTTTGGTGCAGACACCAGACCTGCTTTCAATGTAACAAAAATATAAAAAAACAAGAACTCCATTTTGCATTTCTGTTTATCTGAAATGAGAGTATGCATTAGTTTTAACATTGGTTAACAGACTTTGAGGCACATCTCCCATTAAACCATTTAGGTCTACTACCCATAAAAATGATCCCTTGATATATTTGTATTTGGCTTACTTTAAAAGTAGCACATTACTGGAAGCTCCTGGCTAGGAAATAGGAGGATTCTGACAGCCTTCCATGGAAATTTTGTGTGTGTGTGTGTGTGTGTGTGTGTGTGTGTGTGTGTGTGTGTGTGTGTGTGTGTGTGTGTGTGTGTGTGTGTGTGCGTGTGTGTGTTCGTGGTACTATAAGCTATTTTAAAGGTGGTGTAGGTTACTGCAATGTGTTATGAAAAGGTGATAATTAAATTTCATTTGTTAGTAGGTAGTTGGGCAGAGTGTTATATAACAAAATGACTGAGTGGAGAAAACCAGAGCAAAGTTGCTTATATTTTATGTGCGCATATGTGGGGGGGGGGTGACTTTCCCTAACACGTTATAGTAATCGACATGTGGTCTGGGTGCCTAACCCCAAACTGACTTGAATTAGGAAAATGGTTAAATTGTCTAATCTTGTTCTGCTTTCATTTACAAGTCATAAGGTAAAATTTTTTGCAGATCAGCTCAAGACTTACTTAGCACCTCAGTATGAAAAGCTGTGCATATTTTAATAAAAATGTAATGTTCAGAATCATTCATTCAGTTGAGTTACTTGTTCAAACCAACAGAGGGTTGTGGGGAAACACAGAACTTATTCCAGCACTCTGTGGAAACAGTGGAGCTTTACTTGAGCAGGGTGTCAAGATGTTACAGGACACACACACACAGACAGATGGAAACACACACACACACTATCCCCATCACACGCATAGGGCAATTTTGATGATCGACAATTCATCTATAACTAGTCTTTGGGATGTTAGATGCAGAATGAAAATTATCCTGAAAAAACTGACATGCATCAAGGAAGGTCACATAAACTCCAGACAGACAGCACAGAACTGAGAACTAAGTAGTAGTAGCTAGTATCCCTAGCCGCTGTTCCACTGCGCCATACTGATTTCTGACTTACATATACTACATAGGACTGGACCTAAGACACAGCTCTGAAGTAGCCTACTTTTTACTGATTTTTCTTCTATTTAAACCCTTCTAACATATCTGCTTGCTTCTGAGCAGGCAGACATTTCCAGCGATTCAGGAGCTGTTTTCTTCCTTTTCTCTCGCAGCAAAAATTAATAAATAAATAATTAAAAATAAATAAAAAATAAAAATATTAAACGAATGAATAAATAAAACTTGTACTTCTCATGCTACTGTTTGAATTGACAGAGCTCACTTCTGTTTATAATTGGGACATGACTGTACTTTAAGGAAATTATTCACTAGAATGAGAGGTTTGTGACAGTAACGTCATGTACTACTTCATTGTCTATTAGCAGTCTTGATTGTCTGTGCACACAGTAGAAACAACAATTAACAGTTACTTAAAGACCATCAGGTGTTGTCTGGTCAGCAGCAAACTTACTGTAGTCACCTGACAAATACTTATGTTTCATATAGGTCTCTCAGGCTTGCTGATTAACTGATGACTTGCTTTTTCAGTGCAGGCGACATGACAATGGGTGCCAAATTTCAAATAACAATCTGCTCTTTCTTTCACATTTTCTTCTCTGTATGAGTGCATATCAACAGTATTTTTTTATATCGTCCCACTTTAACCTATTTGTTTGAATAAATCAGAAATTCCAACCCCCACATCTTGTACTGCCATAATCTAATTTTCTAATTCTGTCAGTGAAATGTCATGTTAAATATAATCTAGTGTAACACATTGTGATGGCATTACAATAGCATAATTTACATATTGCCGACCTTTTACTATGGCATGTATAGAAATTATACATGCTATACTGTTGAGTTGCATGCACTTTCAAAATCATCGAATGCTATATTGCATTTGCTGACTATACATAATACTAAGTTCTTTATAACGCATCACTGTTGTGTTTTAAGTTGGCATTAAAGCTTCCTGGGTGTCCATATCTACACACATACATCCATAGTTTTGGATGCTGTTTAATGCATATAAATGGACTGGGGCTGTTATTTAATTTACAGGAAATTGCAACATTTTGATGCAAATGTCTACCAGTTTCTGAAGTATACAAGTCCCTTCAAATGACAATAGTAGCATCTTTACGTTTTCTGTCTGCAGAGTTCATAAAACAATTTATCTGACTATTTAACAGCATGGAGTCAAACAGTGTCTTATTCCTTGTCATGTCATCTTTTTTTTACACATTGTTATACTTTTACAAAGGCATACTGCCATTTCCTATAGGCTTTGATGTTTTCATAAGGTTCTAAAAATGCTCCACCCTCTAGATTTTGAACTTAATACTCTTATAACATTCTGCCTTAAGCTGATATATATGAATTTGTTTGGTTCTCTTTTTGTGGAAAGGACCTATTTCCACTGATCCAGATAATTCACAATGTGGTAAAACCTATTTGTAAAACAGCATGACAGTTTTAGCTTACTGGCCTTCCTTCCAACCTGGTCAGGTAGAGGGAAGATTTGTAGGTGATTACCAAATAGTAGCATCTACTGGATGAAGGGTACAGTTTGAATGCTAAACTGCTCTATCAGTATGTCAAGATATTCTACACCTTGTGCTTCTAGTCCCACTGCAGGTTGCAGAAATGTGGGAGGATTGACATTCAGAAATGGACACTGCCCTTGTACTGGCTAAGACCTAATCACATTCAGATATTCTTAGGACACTGGTTGTACCCATCAGGGCCTGAGTTTACTGGCTTCAGCAGTAGGCAGTGGTTTTGCAGTTACAGGATGGTGCCATTCAAATTCAAACTGCTGTTTACTTTTTAATCAAACATGCACTGACATGGACATGCACACAGCAAAAGTAAACTTTATCTTTTCCAAACACAGTTTGTCTCTCTCTATCATATTTCATTTTTGTCATTTATAAATTAACCTTTTGGTGCAGACACCAAGGATTTTATGAAATACTTTGTGTTAGCAGCACAATATGATATTAGGAGTCTTAGGTTATAGTAGCCCTTCTTTAGATGTTTGGCTAATCTCACTTTGGAAAGTGGATGTCACATTTAGCACTAATGTTCCTCAGTTATGTGGAGTTCCCTTATGTACTTCAGGTAAAGAAAACAGTAATATGTTTGTTTCGTAAAACAGGAAATTATTTTACTCTAATGAAGCAAATGATCCATTGTACAAATATTCAGAAAGGAAAGAAATGTATTCAGATGGGTGATGTTAGAAAACTCTGCAGTCTACTTTATTCTTAAATACTATCGAATACTAAAAAATATACTCATAGTTTAAATTCACTTAGTAGCAAAGGCAACTAAAAATAACAGGCACAACTCAAATAATTTTATGAAATTCATGATTTGGACGAGAGACAAAATTAAGTTAAGATGTATTTAATAAACAATAAAACAGAAATTAAGTGCTTTCATCCTCATGGCAGTCAGGACTTTCTCAGAGCTTCCATAACTTACATCAAACCATTATTTATAATTTATAGCACCATTCTACAAATATGACTCAGTATTACCTATCACCTCAAACCTATTAAAAACAATGGATTTAAACATAGTTCAACAATAAATAATATAAATAGACATCGCAGTGGATGTATATTCATGAACCGTATGTAGTAAAATACAATTAATAAACAACTGGAAGGTAAATGAATATGACAACATTACAAATAGGGTATTTGGAAGTCAGCCCCAGTTTGTCTGCTAAAGAGACCCCAATATTAAGGAGAAGTTGGAAATGGGGAGTTGTAAAAGGGATTATTACAAGACCAACAGGATGGGTAGTGGTATGAAGATATGTGGGTTTGGCCACCAATGCAAATAATTACAAGAAGGCAAACACTAAAGTTAAGTTCTTATAATTAGGAGTTTAAATTAGATTATGTCTGTGATTGCAATTCTAAAGGTATGCTTCACGTCATTCTGTGATTTTTGTAATGGGTATTATGGGATTAAAACTGAACATGCTTTTAAGGAGGAGAATATACAAACATTATTATGTTATCAGTAATTTAAATGTTAGCAATGCATCATACAAGCATAAACTGAACTGCACACAAAGTACGAGGTTTTACTTTTTATACTGGAACGGGTTTCCTTTAGCTCCAGGGGGGCCTTGGGAATATAAACTGGAATATGAAGAACTTTTATGGCAGATTAGATTAGATTAAATGTCTATGCATTTCCTGGTCTCAACAATGCTGTCTCTTTAAGTATTTACAGAAGTTACATGCAGCTAAGTTATAAACTAAAGTATATGCTTTTAGTTAATACTTTGTATAGATTCTATTACCTTACTATATATGGTTTACGAATATACATCCACTGTGCTGTTGATTTATATTGTTTATATTTAAGCTATGTTTAAATCCATTTTTAATAGGTTTGAGGTGATACATAATAGTGAGTCACATGTTTGCAGAATGGTTTGATGTAAGTTATTGAAGTTTTGACTACTGTGAGGATGAACGTATTTAACTTCTGTTTTATTGTTTATTAAATAAATCCTCTCTAGTCTGCTTCTCTTGCTACAGACTCAGTGCGACCTCGATCTGTTCTTGGTATACATCCAGAATCCTGAAACAGAATAGGGAAAACATAGTTGAGTGCAGTTTTTATCTGCAATGAGTTTATTTGTTTTAACAAACAGACTGACAATTCTGGGCCCAGATCAAACATTAGTATGAACAATGAAGAAATTAATTATGTGTCATTATTGTAGCATGAGCTTATACCCCAACCACTATGGCTACAGTGAGGACGTTTGGGCCCAGGACAAATGTCTCAAGTTGAGTCCCCACATTTTACCCACAATACCTTTGTGCATGCCCATCTAGTACATAGGCATCAGATGCACATGTCTGCCTAGTGCCAGCCTTAAGTGATATGTAGCTCTAGCTAAAAGACTCCATGACACCCATTGCCCAATGATTCCCCTTGCAGCATCCACACTGTCCCCTCATATACCCCTCTCCTTGCTTCTCCACACCATCCAGACAGAGGATATTACATTTTTTTTCAGCATTTTGTCTTACTTTTCAGATTTTTCATCAATTCTTTCAACAATCCCCAAATGGCCAAGACTAATTAAACCTTAGTGATCCTCTTAAATTACCCTAGTTATGCCCCTATGTGTCTAAAATTGCCTAAAACTTCATTTCCATAAGCAATATAACAAACAACTGAAAATGCATTGTAAAACTTACATGATGGACAGTACAACGTTACTGATAAATCGCTGTCTAGAGATACTGAATATTGTTGAGCCACTATCATAATTTTCCTGTTTCTCTAAATATCTCATCAACTTAACAACACAGATAAAATTGCTTAGCCTCATACAAAAGCTCACAGATGGATGAACAAAATTCTGCTGCTATGTATGTTTACTTCCTGGTTATTGAGGTACTCTAAGTTGTTTACAGGACGCCACAAAATATAATATTTACTGTACTTTTTTGTGATTTATAAAATCCAGTTTAAAATCTAGATTTTACTAATGATAATTTTATATAGATTAGTTTGTACTAACAATTTGTCATTCATGCATCTTTAGTGGCACTTATGATTGTAGAGCTATTAACATTCGTTTAAACTTTGAGATTATAACTTGATTTTAATAAAAGACTCAGGCTGCATTCGTTGGAAATTACAGTATGCCCAGAGTTATACTGTATGGAGTGAGTTGCTGTGGAGGAAATAACTAAATTAAGTAAGGAGTCTGAAAATCAACAGGCTCTAGATGCCATGTTGGGCAGTTTAGAGGTTTTCTTCAACATTTTGACCCAATATTGACCAAGACAAAAATCATGATTAAGGAAGTAAACCAGTTTTGTTTTTTTAGAAATAACGTGTGTCCAGTATTTAAGGTTCAATCAGGACAAAATATTAATTCATAATAATATGGGAAGACATTTGCAAGGATACACAATTCATATTTGGGAATAATAAAGTACAGGGTATCATCACTTTTTTTTAGTATTTTATCCTGAGTCTTATAAACAGCCGTATGTTTTGATCTTGAATGCAGCAGCTGTAGGACTAAGGAATAAATAATATGTTTTGTCTAGAATATAGGTTTTATTATCACTTTATAAACTCACTTTAAAAGCTATACAAACATTATTGGCGCTGAAAGATGAAGATATATTATAACAGTGTGTTACTCTCACTGTGCAGGTAATGAATAAGAATGCTATAGTTCACAGTGTATTTAATCACAGCAGCTGCTGGCAAAACAGGTAGTGTAGGTAACAGGATAGTCTTGGTTTTGACAGAACCAATATGCTTTGTGTTATGAGTATTAAAACACCAAAGCAAGCTGAGTCTACATGGGTAATGGATAATAGAAGCACAAGGTTGCCATAATATATAACCCAGATTACACTTGGAAGATTACAGTCCATCTACCATGTAAAAACGCACACACACAGTGTCTCCCCCAGGTTGGATGCATTGAGTCCATTTTCTAGAGACTGAACTTTAAAAGAATGCCTTGCATCACGTACACACAGCACACGATGAATGGACTCTAAAAATGCACAGAAAACAGATGCAGCAAATGGATATTAGACCATTGATCAATGTGTAAACTCCATAGCACAAAAAGCTGGAATTTAAAAGTATCGATGTTATGTCAAACCATCCACCTAGAGGTTATTTATAAACTTCACTCACACAGAATATCAGGGGCAGATGAGCAGCTTGTCTAATAATTAATCACAGATGAGTGTTCACTGCAGTGTTAACAATGCAATGTAACAAAACAGTCTTCAGAAGGAAAAAAGTATAGCGCTTTCCTGCAGTTGCCTGCTGAATAAAATCCAACATCAAGAATAATGGGACTGTAACAATGGGTCTGTTTCACTTAGTGTAATTGTATGACCATAGTATGTATACTTATTCATCCACCTGACCCCAGCTACAATCAGAACAATGACTGCAGAGAACATAGGGTATACCACATGCAATATTCCACAACAGTTTCAAAGAAGCAACATGTTTATCTATAAGAAGAGTCAATATAGTCTTTACTGCTGACTTATAGCATCTCTCTCTCTTACATTGTAAATGGAAATCTAAACCTAGGCAAAAATAGTCTTACTTATTTAATTTACAGCAGCATAAATACTTCCTTCATGTGCAAATATTAATGACCAGAATACAAAAATTAAAGGCAAATTATTTATTCCAGAGAAAATTCCATCACCCACTTTCTGTATTACCTCTTTGCTGCCATGATACTTCTATAATTTACCCAAAGTTAATTAAATGCTTCTCTCATAAACTTTAATTCTTGGTTATAAATAGATGAGGCAGTAGACATGATGGACATATTGCTAAAAAAAAGCTTTGCTAAAAAGGGTATAGCTAACAAAACTCTGGTGACTAATTGTCATCTAATTTATTCAAGTGCAATATCTGGTTGGCAAATGTTTAGAAGCAATAAAATAGATCTTCTTCTGGGGTTATCATTCTGAAGTAAGCCTACTTAATTTTGCTTTTCATTCGTTTTCTTTGGTGCTACACATGTTTTAAAGTAGAAATTCAGTCACATGTCAGTGCCTGTGTCTTGTTGTTCACATGATCCTAGACAAAAGGCTGAAAGACTGTACTCCTTTCATGCAGTCTCTGAAATCACATTGTAAAAGCCAGGGTTATAGAAACACTGCAACCTATTCCATGTTAATAGGCACAAATAAGTAGAGAATAACATTTTAGTAGGATACCAGTCTTCTGCTGGATCTGTCACTCACACACCCTAACATGGATACCTAACGCATGCATACACTTTTTTAAATTACTTCAGTGGTTCAAAATTTGTAGAAGTTTCACATTGACTTCTTTGATCATTATGAGCTCAAAGAAGTTAGTGTCTCATTGGCTGTGATTCTAACTTTAGAGCTATCAGTTTAGAGTGCCTTTGAGTTTGATCTTTAGCTACTTGAAAGCATGGAACATGTTACAAATGGTAAAATAAATATATTTTTAGGTGAGGTATGCAGTGTATTTAATTCTGATCTAATCATAGCCCATCACTGTATTCTGCATACTGAGCAAAAGTTCAAAACAGCATCTGCAATGTAAACTCCATATGATGCAAAATTTCACAATGTATCAGGGAGCAACTCTGAACGCACTATTGTAGTGCCTATCTGTTAAAGGCATATCATAGCCTCCTCCCCTTTATGATTTTAATGTGAAACTTTTAGGAAGTAGCAACAAGATGATCCTTGACTCTTATTCTACCCTTAGTGCTAAAACACGGCTCCATCTATTAGTTGCTAAAATGTTTGGCATGTTACCTATGACTTATTGCAAATGATATATAGTCTTTTTATATTTCTTATCTAATGACATCTTAGAAGAGATGTATTCTAGATCATTATTGTGCATACTAACCTGATGCTTAGCAAAATACCAACCATGCAAACTAAATATAATTCAAAATGTCACACTCCAGAAAGAAAGTCATGTTTCCAAGCATCTAGTGAATAGCTATGAAAGCCTATAGCTCAGTCCCCCTTTCAGATTTCATTACGAAACTTCAATGGAGTAGGAACAGGGGGAACAATTACCAAACCTACATCTAAGATTCTTATCCTACCCTCAGCAATTTCAGTGCAGCTAAACACTGAATTTAAGATGACCACCCTAACTGAATTAAAACATGGCATTATAGTCACAATATTTTATAAGTGAAAAATATTTTCTGGTGAAATATACATTATTTTTTTCTTCTGAGCGTACTACACATATATTCTAGGTATTCATTTAATTTTCAACTGGCCTTTTAACCACAGATCAGATAGCTCCCATGTGGAAATTAAATGTAGCATTGGACTGTGGCAGCAAAAGTCTTCTGAAATACTAGGTTTATTGGCTGTGTATAACAGATCATTTATCAGTTCCTCAAAAGTAGTTGATAATAAAAATGATGGGAATCCTAATAAGATATCTGAATACAAAACACACCAGAGAATGTCATCATTCTAACCACAGTCATTTAATTGCACTTCAATTATGATCTGCATGGTAGCAAAATACCTTTCCCAGTAGATGGAATCTAGACCTCCACCTATAAGCATTTTAAAATGTTGCTTTGAATGGTGAGATTTAAAAAAATTTTTCCTTATGTTCTAACAAGAAACTATTGAACATGTATTCTGAACATTAGTTTCCATCATTCCCTTTTGGAAACTTGGTTCAGTGCCATAGTTAAACTCAGAAATGCTAGATATGTTAGCTGGATATAATTGGTTATATGCATCTCAGTTCTGATTTACATACCAACACAATGCCTTTGACAATAGATGGAGTCAAAACTACTCCACCTATGCAGTAAGATAAATATTTCCTTGGTGAAATAATAAAATGTATAATGAGGACTCAGTATACATATATTTTGGCTATTAGTTTTGAACCAGCCTTACAATGATCAAACAATCCAGGCTGGAAGTGAAGTAAAGCACCATCTTGTGACAATAAAAGCCCCCTGAAAAGCTAGATTTGTTAACTGTATGAGTCTAGATGTCAGTTCCATTAAGATACTTTACAATAAAAAATCTGTGACTTCTAAGATACTTAGGTCCAAAACACACTGTACTGCCACAGTGGAACATAACCCTTCTGAGAACATACACCACCTTTGACTGGAAAGTTGTTACATAAATACAATAACTACATTGTTTTACTGCCCAAAGTCATATTAGTGATCATTCAGAAGGGATCCTATAACTGCCTTTTGCTTTTATATATGTGCTGCTAAAACATGATGCCCATATTTTGTAAACTTTTGATGTCTTATAGTAAAGAAATGATAGAGATTTAAGGCACAGCAATCTATTTCAGCTTGCTGCATGGCAAAGTGGCCTCAGTTATGATTTCAGCTTTTTATTTGTACACACATACACTGCCTCTAGGCACACCAGCTCATTTTCTCATATACTCTGCCTCCCTACATGTACCACAAAATAGGTATTCAAAAGTGAAAGAACTAATGAGGAAAGTAGTGATAACTTATAGCTCTCAGAAGACATTATATACTACCACATCCTCACATCAAATCACTGCAATGATCACTTTATTATGTCTGTGTCCTTTGGTTTATCCCCAGACTGACTCCATTACAAACAGCCACTTGTGACGAACAGCTGCAATGTGTGGTCAAACAGCAGTATAAAAATGAACATAGTAATGAATTTCAACTTGCTGTTATAGGGTACACCAATACAACCATTATAATGGTAAAAATAAAGAAAGAAAGAAATAGGAGTATAATGCTAAGAGAAATGTGTATTAACACTCTTTACAGATCTATCTGTTTTAATGCCACAAAACAAAGAAAACACATGCCTTCAAGAAAAAATGTTCCTGAATATCAGAGCATCTTCTGTTCAAAGCAGTTTCTAGGCAAATAAAGAGAAACGGAGATTGCTGGGAAATCATGGAAAATGATTTCTATGAGCAAACAATCTCAAGTGCTTAGAGAGTGTAGGCTGCAGGTCTCATGACTCTGAACAACAGAGAAGAGCATGCAATAATTATGGCTTGTTCCTGGCAAACTAACTTGCCACACCAGAAACAGTACTAAACTTGTACTTTAGCTTGAGTTTGGCTTGAGCCAGCCCTGGCTCACCCATTCATAGTTGTTGACTTATAAAGGAAGAAAACAAACACTAGCAGTGGGCCCTCACTGCATCCAAGCCCAGGACAAAGTTCTGACGTGTCACCCATAAAAGTTAGCCTTGCTTGCCACCTCTATTTCAGTGCCAAAGTGTAACAGAAGACATTTCCTTGCCATGTAATAAATGGGGTTTCAAATTAGTCTTTCCATGTTTAGATTCTGCTTCTCCAAGCTTTTATGGTGCTTTATGAATAAAGGAAAATATTATAACAGTATTATAACTGAATATATGGTTGTTCAGTATATGCACTTTAATTAACTTCAATATGAACTTGAAAAAAATCCATAATAAAGATGGAGCTACACCAATCTATTTTTGTAGCAGAATATCTAGGTAGTAGTTTTTAGCAGTATATATCCTGAATGCAGCCATCCATTTTTACATCTGTCTGTCTATCTATATTTATCTTTTTGTTCAGAATATTGTTTGTATTATGTAAGATGCTACTAATGGAGTCCCTTACAGGGGAGAGTTTGGAAGTTAGACTTCAGACAAGAGTGACATGGGTAACAATTCAGTATTGAACTCAAGCACAGTAAAACACAGCCGTGCAATGAAAAACAGTTAAATAGTTATAGTGTAGCAACTGATATTTTAGCTTATTGTTTACAATATTCCTGAAATTACATTTAAGGAACAGTGGACATTAAGGGGAACTCTGTGCATAGTATGCAATATACTGACAGTACTGAATTAAGAAACATTTGTATTTATCTATAGAAGAATCTCTGCATAAGATGGAACAAAATCATCATCATTCAGGTAGACTTAATTTTCAGAACATACACATTCATTTGTACTGAAAATAAAGACACAGGAATACAGTTGCCTCTGTAATCTAATGTGACAGTTAGTGCTACAAAGGTTATAATGTGCAAGTGAGACATACTCATATCCCAGGCCTGTAGAGTCTTGTATGCATGGAGTGGTACTGAGTGATTTGGTAAGCATGATGGCCGGACACATCTGCCCATAATGTTGCCCAAATGGGTAACCTAGCAAGCACACCCTACTCCTGTCATTGAGACTGTTCTATATATGCAGCAATGTACCATGGGAAACTGCAGATCCCTTATATTCAAAACCACAGTTCTTGAAGTTTAATCTAGATAAGGGTTCAGTTTGTGAATTTATATTATTTAATATTCAACTGATTGGTCAGTGCTAGGGTTACCACCCTTTGTTATGGCCAAAAAATGTCACACCCATCACATCTCACATAACCCCACCCATCTCCTCCCCTCTCCTCACCCACATTCCACCCATTTTGTAATGTCATTGTCACGTCAGGTTAGGAGGAATGTCCTATTTTTTTAATTTCCAGTACTTTTCTCTGCAAATTTACTATGCTTTTCTGTAAAAAGGCATAGTAAATTCACCAGTTTAACAAACTCTGATAGTCTGTTTCTTTTTTTTGAAACAGAGTACTGGAGTGTCTTCCAGAGTAATGCACAATCAGTTTGATTTCCAGGAAAAAAAAAGGATAGGTGGCAATGCTAATCAGTATGTTAGATAGAAAATCATTGTGAGTGCAGTTTATATTTCCATATTGACAGTGATTCAGTATCTGCAGTGTTATTTTGTTCTCTGTGGATATATGATCATGTAGTTCATATGGTGAAGGGGGTGCTGATGGAATTGCTCTCTGAAAAATATTTTTTTTTAAGTTGGTTGAACTAGTTGAAGCTCTTTCTTTTTTTAAGTTTGTTGAACTAGTTGAAGCTCTGGCCATTTTCCATTAACTTGAAGCCTCTGAAGAAAGTATTGAACAATAACACTTAACCTATATTAGGTTAATTCAGGCCTATCACAGAACAGTTCATGACAAGATTAAAAAAAAGTAAAAGAAAATATGTACCCAAAAAATACAACTCAATTAAGTCCCAAAACTATGAGCATTAAACAATGCATCGTTCATTGAAACAATTCCAAATACTATTATTTTAAAAACCTACAAAACCAAAATGATAAACATACAAGTCTAAAAAAATAAACAATATATTTTTATAGAGGTACAAGCCCCAATCCATGTAGTGGACTGTGTCCAACACTCACACAACAAAATTCTTCTGACAATGAGGTAGTAATCCCTGAAGAAGCGGTAATAACTTGTTTTAAATATAATCAGCTGCTTACTCCTTCTCCAAGGCTGCATGATTTTCAACTTATGGAGAATAGTATTGGCTGTTACTTAATTCAGAGTCAGTATATGCTGTATAACAGAAATCAATATTCATCACAAGTTGTGAACACAAAACCGAAAAACAAAGCACTTTCAAAGTGACTCAAATTAGAATTCAATACATTTCATTCTAATAAACTATACAGAATCCATGATATCTTTGGCAGAAATTCTATGAAAGTTGCAACATTTATTTGTAATGGTATAGGTGTGAATTATGATACAGGGTATCATTTTGGCACCATAGTCTTAAAATCTCTTGGTTATATCTATTTTACCATATAGGTTGCACATCTATTCTGAGTAACATTTAAAAATATGCTGTCCATCAAGGCTTCTTTCATGGCTACCAATATTTAAATATATAAATCCACTAGGCATTAACAGATACTTGTGCTCTTTGTGAGCCAGTATATACTACCTGATGCTGTGCCTGTGTTATGGTCAAGGAATGAGTCATGAAATGGCTGTTTAATTGTTCAGTACGTCAGAAAGAAACTGTTGGATAGCTTATATTCAGAGGGTAGACCCTGTGCCAAACATGTATGATTAACTGTTTTGCACAGTCATTATTTGAAGATAAATTCAAGTGACTTTAATGGCACAATTTGTATAGGCTATTCAATACTGACTGCTTCACTGTCTCTAGCAAATTCTGCGCTTGGCAACTGAAGCTTCTTGGTTATAAAATACAATTTTATCAGACAAAAGAACTTAATATTTTGCAAATTCACCTCAAATTATACAATGAATTAATTAGCAACTTAAATAAAGTTTGCCAGTTCTGTTTAACCAGTAGAAAAAAATCATCAATCCACAAAACAAACCACCACAATCTCACAGGATTCTTTTATGTCAAGTTTCATATATCTATACATTCATATAAAAAGATCCTTACAAAACAGACTTAGAATACATATAAATAATATGTATCTGAAGCATATCTTATGCCTCTAATATGTTCTTGTACCTGCTTCCTTACTGGTGTACTGGTTTGTGCTATATAATACTAGTCCCAAGGAAGGCTTAAGACATATATCTCTGCATCTTAATAACAATCATAGTTACCTAGGTGACTAAACTTGTGTCCATTAATACAAAACTCATTCCTTTTATCCAAATATTTACAGATAGAACACTCCTTCCAATGATGCAAACATTGCCTTTCCATTCCCAAATTAGTAGGTATCAGACGATACCAAGAGAATCATGATATGGAATCACTAAGTTCAAATTCCTTAAAGGTTCTGTGATGCCCATGCCCTGGCCCAGCAATCAAGGAGCCTCAGTCCTCATCACTAACACCAGAGAGGGCATCTCATATGAGAGGAAAGGATAACAAATACAAACAGTAAAGTTGAATTTCCCTTAAGAGCACACAGAGATCATAGTCAGTCTGGGGCTGGTCACTCCCTTGCTCCCCATTGGCACAGCTATAGGGTCCAGATCTCAGCCTTGCTGGGCAAGCTAAAATCTCCAGCACCCTCTCTGTCCAACCAGTGCTTCGTGTCCCTGCCCAAGTAGCTGACCCACACACACTTTGAGATAAGAGTTTACACAACCACACAGACACTTCTTGGGAAGGCCTGCACAGGTTCTCCAACTGTGCCTCTTTTACCCAGACTATACAGTAGTATCACTTGCTACCACCCAGCTAATTATTATCAGCTACTCAAAGGCCCTTAAAAGGGTGTCCAATTATTATTGTGCAATATTATTATCAAATTGGTAGATGTGACTAAACAGTCAAAGCTTATTTGGAGTGACCTGGACAGTAAACTCTATAAATATACAATGCACTCTACAGCTTAAACTATCTCTACACAAAAACAGCCACAGTTGAAAGGTTTTAAAATATTTAATAATAAATAATTAAAACCACAAGATGATAATTTAAATGCTAGTTAGGAGTTCAGAGATCACACAGAAATACTTAAAATAAATCAGTAGTACAGTTCTGACATCACAGAAAAATACTTTGTCAATTCCTAGCTATTGCTACAAGAAAACACACTTCTAAAATAACTTACTTACATAGACAACAGGCAGAGTGCTGAGTTGGATGATCAAGGACAAAAATGCTTAATAATCTCTGGTTCTCACTATTTAAATTGAAACTGCAGTTCTGATAAAACATTACATCATCTTTTACATTTTCCTGGTGTTCCCAGGCTGACAGAAACTGCATTTACATTCTTTTACACTTAGAGCAATAAAGGACATTCCACATATAAATTCTGGTCATTAACTTTAGCCTTAAAACAGTAGGGAGGATGCTTACTCCACACTCATAAACTCCATATTCTAACTTCAAAGGAACAGACATAAAGTAATTTTAATTTCAAAGGACCAACACAAAAGGCTTGACTTAGCTTTCTTTACTGCAGAGGGCAATGTTGCCACATTGTATTAAGTTCAACATTCCACAGTATTTACAAATGATAGTATTATGTACCAAATCTATTTGACTAGGCTGGCAGCCTTCACCCATCTCTACCAGTCTTCACAGGTTCCATGTAACCTCTTCCACTAAATGGCCACACTGTGTCACAAAATATACAGCCTCCTTTTTAAATTCTCCTTGTTCTCTAGTCTTACATTGCATAAAACAACTACTTGGCCCAATTCCAAAAGTCTTTCTGTCAGTGACTGGTAAAAGTACACTAAGATAAGATGTTTTGGAATATGGCCTGCAGAGTAAGCCTGTTTATAGCTAGACCTTACACCAAAGTAAGTTATTTACACTGAGAGCAACTCTTTTGAAATCTGGCCCCTTATTGTTATCACTCTTTTATTAGAGTTCTCCCCAGACTCCTTAGTTGTATATCTAAATAACTCTTATGACATAATCACGTTGCAATACTATAAGACATCTCAAAAATTCTTCTTCATTTGAACCGAAACTGCTTGCTCTGTAGAACTTTCCAAATGTGAGACAACTAATGAGATGTGCTGGATGGGTACTAGATGCTTCCAAAAAAGTATTAGTGGCAGTAGATTTTCTAAATTTGGTCAAATTAATAATCCCATTTTTTATATAAATCTTAGCATGTAAATAAAACATAACTTCCTTATGTACTGTATAAGTGAAAGGTAAATCTAAGCCATTATTATGTAAACACACCATAAACTCATCAAACAAAATAGGTGAGTCTGTAAAAACAAAAAGTAAGTCATATATAGATGTTTATAAAACATGCACAGACACACACACACACACACACACACACACACACACACACACACACACACACACACACATATATTGTATCTATAATAACAGTTCTGCTAAATAAATGTTTCCTCATCTTTTTTCCAAAGAGAAGTTTGCATAACTTGGGAGCAAACTTGGCACTCACTGCAGTGTCACAAATCTGTAAAAAAAAAAAAAAATAATAATTAAAAAAAAAAAAAAAAAAAAAAAAAATATATATATATATATATATATATATATATATTAAAAAAACAGTTACTGCCAAAAAAAATCCAAAATGTCCAATACTCTATTCATATTGCTTAAGAAATATGCTATAGCTTCTGGTTACAGGACTGTACCAGAAAGGACAGGATTTTGGATGTAGTCTTAGCTAATGCAGTTGACGGCATGCTGTAAGAAACAATATAAGGAAGAAACACTGATTGTGGCAAGAAAAAAATAATCTTATCAATATACATCCTTAATATGCTGGGAAGAAATGCACACTATCATGTATATAAGAAGCCAACTGAAAGACATACAATTTCAATGAGATGTCAAAAACAGTTCTCAATCTCTCCAAAGGGCCTCACACTTGGAAGACCATAGGACTCTCTGAGGAATCACTAATGGTCTCATGAACCTTACGCAATGCATAAAGAAGTAGTATACATAAGTGAAAAAAATGAAAACACTGTCATCTGTGTTAGCATGTCTGGCAGGAGATTTGTGAATATTCTCAGATTAACTTGTATTGTATGCCACCGCGCCTAATTGTGAAAATGTAAATATGTTTCTAAAATGTTGAGTATCTCCCTGTTTATAAAAAAATGTTTAAATAATCTGTCAGTGCTTTTATACATTTCTAATTGCACAGGTTTGTGAGGGAGATTCTAAAGTACAAACTGTGGAGAATCAGCTGCAGTAGGTGATATCATCAGAATATTCCACGTTGCTATGTGATCAGCAGATTAATAGGAAAAATAACTTTTTTCAAACAGATGACTGTTATTTTTAAAAGTAGGCAGTTGAGACTGTTAAGCCAAGCAGTTTGTGAAAGGCAGCAGTTAGTGAAGAGTTGCAGTCGGTGGATACCCAAGAAAGAAAGACTCACCAAAAACTGTAAGCCTGCCTTTGCCTTGCTGTTATATTTTAGAATAGATCAGGGGCAGTATTTTCTAGTCAGATTAGGAAAGTTTAGTTATTTAGATAGAGTATTTCTAAGTTGCTTGACTTCTGTCCTACATTTTAATTTTATATTTCTGGTGATTGAATTCTGGGGTTTATTGAAAATTATTAATTTACATTCTTGTAATCATTTTACTAATTACTAAATATTTTTAATCATTTTATATTGTGGCTGGACAATCAGTGTGCTCTTTAGAGATTAGAGAGTGTTTATACCTGTTTGATACACCCCGGGGTCACCTTGAATGCCTGGCTCCTTCCAGTCATAGCTATCACTTATTTTTATATTTAATTTTTAATAATTGATCTCCCTTTGAAGGGCTTGTAGACCTGTCTGACTCTGGCGGCAACATTACCATTTGTACTGGGGAGGGGATACAGCTGGAAATCTGTGTCAGGCTTTCCATAAGTGTTTGATCGTGTGTGAGATTAAAGCTTATTTTGAGTGTGAGTGAGTCAGAGGTCTTAAACTGGAACACATTGCCCTGAAGTGTATAATAAGGGATTATATTTGGGGTGGACAGAGTTATATAGTCCAGTCCCAGGAAAATAGAACATGTTCCTCTTGTGCTCTTAAGGGAAATTCTGGAATTCTACTCTTGTGCGCTCTGTGCTCTGGTGTTTTCCATGACAGGTCACACTGGAATCCGTGGGTTTTAAGTGGGGTATGTCACATTATTGTTGACAGAACGGTGGGATATTAGCTGGATGTCACAACATGGGTTAGAAATCACAAGCTCATCACCGATTTCCTTTGAGATGATTCTTGTGTCTTATCTACCTTCTAGTAATAGATATCTTGTTATCCTGAACTTCGCTTAAGGACTTTTAATTTTATTTAATTTTTGAACTGTTTCACTCTCACACTGCCAATGCAATAGTTATATACAGTAATGGGACTTTTTTGGAGCTCTTCAGACTGTTTATTTTAATTTTACTCATTTGCAGCCCAGTATACTGTAAGCTAAATTACAAAATTACAGAACATGATTGTTACAAAAAAAAAGAGTATTACAACTATATGTGAATCATCATTTAGGAGTATTCTTTATGTTTTTCTGTTGTTCAGGATTGGTCCAGTGTCTATCAAAGCTACCTCCTGACTGAGAAATTCAGTATTCATCCATCAAATTCCTAAGACTACTGCTGAGTTCATAACTGGAAGCAAATGTGCTTGTGATGAATATAATTACTGTGTTTTGCCCATGCATGTGAAACAATTTAAACATGCATGATATAAGAAGATGGTATCGTTTTATGGTGAGCATGTTGCATATAGAATGCAGCCTATCTGTACACTTCAATATTTTAGTGATAAACTAGAATGTTAGGATATGTTCTACTGTATAGATTTATGAATACTTTCTGTGTTACACTTTTATTGTATTCTTATCTTCTGTATATCATTAATTTCTAATTTCAACATTTTTGCCATAAAACTGGTGCAGTTAAATCTGCTGTTAAAAACACTGTTAGGGGCCCATTGAGATTGATGGTGGATGTTATGCCTTGTGGGATCATTCCAAGATTTTCTGAGCAGCTGCAGAGCTATGATCAGCTTTGAGGAACAAATGCTCATACATAATACTGCTTAGAGATAGAAAATGTAAATATTTCCTATACAAGTAATTGGCAAAAAGACAGCCTGATGGTGCATAGGCAGGGCATCTGATTGTATTGTGGGTGAACTGATTGCAGTAATAGGTTTTGGGTACTGGTAAAGACAGCAGGGTGGGGTAACTTTCCTGTTCTTGGGAAGGATATGAGAGAGACAGAGATCAGTGTCTGAGCAACCTGTGGTGGAAATTAAGAGCTTTGTAGGCCAGTTCTTTAAGGGGGTAGCAAGGATGTCGAGCACTTGGTGAATGGGTGGATGCATCACTGTACATGTCTCTCCACCTGGTATGCAACAGCCAAGCTGTCACAAGACTGATGGCTCTAAGTACCTCTTTAATAACTCCCAATAGGGTTATGATGGTTCTGGGTACCTCTTTAATTACTCCCCATAGGGTTATGATGTTTCCAGGTACCTCTTTTATAACTCTCCATAGGGTTATAATGGTTCCAGGTACCTCTTTAATAACTCTCCATGGGGTTATAATGGTTCCAGGTACCTCTTTAATAACTCTCCATAGGGTTATAATGGTTCCAGATACCTCTTTTATAACTCCTCATAGAGTTATAATGGTTCCAGGTACCTCTTTTATAACTCCCCATAGGGTTATAATGGTTCCAGGTACTTCTTTAATAACTCTCCATAGGGTTATAATGGTTCCAGGTACCTCTTTTGTAACTCCCCATAGGGTTATAATGGTTCCAGGTACCTCTTTCATAACTCTCCATAGGGTTATAATGGTTCCAGGTACCTCTTTTATAACTCCCCATAGGGTTATAATGGTTCCAGGTACCTCTTTTATGACTCCCCATAGGGTTATAATGGTTCCAGGTACCTCTTTAATAACTCTCCATAGGGTTATAATGGTTCCAGGTACCTCTTTTATAACTCCCCATAGGGTTATAATGGTTCCAGGTACCTCTTTTATAACTCCCCATAGGGTTATAATGGTTCCAGGTACCTCTTTAATAACTCTCCATAGGGTTATAATGGTTCCAGGTACCTCTTTAATTACTCCCCATAGGGTTATAATGGTTCCAGGTACCTCTTTAATAACTCTCCATAGGGTTATAATGGTTCCAGGTACCTCTTTTATAACTCCCCACAGGGTTATAATGGTTCCAGGTACTTCTTTTATAACTCCCCATAGGGGTATAATGGTTCCAGGTACCTCTTTTATAACTCCCCATAGGGTTATAATAGTTCCAGGTACCACTTTTATAACTCCCCATAGGGTTATAATGGTTCCAGGTACCTCTTTTATAACTCCCCATAGGGTTATAATGGTTCCAGGTACCTCTTTTATAACTCCCCATAGGGTTATAATGGTTCCAGGTACCTCTTTTATAACTCCCCATAGGGTTATAATGGTTCCAGGTACCTCTTTTATAACTCCCCATAGGGTTATAATGGTGCCAGGTACCTCTTTTATAACTCCCCATAGGGTTATAATGGTTCCAGGTACCTCTTTAATAACTCTCCATATGGTTATAATGGTTCCAGTACCTCTTTTATAATTCCCCATAGGGTTACTTGCTCCTAGGACTCTAAAAAAATTTGTGGCAAGACAGCATCTTTTAAAAATGTGTGTGTCTCTCCAGAAGAATCATGTCTTACAATGTTCAAAAAGGAGAAAATGGTGAATCCAGAGCAAAACAGATGAAGGAAAGGGGGAAGAAAGAGAGAAGTTATGCGGGGAAGGAAGTAAAAAAAAACAGTAGCAGTCGTCTAAAGCAAAACAAACTGTAAAAGAGAATTAGAAAAAAAAAACAACACAATTTTAAATTGCAGGAGACTGCAGAGAGGAAGACGAGAGGCAAAGATGTAAATATAAAAATATTGCATTATACTACTTAGCAATTTTATTAGTGGTCATTTCTTCCACAATTTGCTTTCTGCAGTAATTAAGATAACTTTTGTCAGAGGTGTTAGGAAGAGGCAAAAAGAGAAGAATGCCAATATGGCTACAGAGGAATGTGAGGCTAACAACTACAGCAAAAGACAGAGTGTGCAGGAGATGGAAAAGAGTAGTAGTGCAATGGAGGCACACTACAAGGAGATTATTAGAAAGACAACAAAGTGGTTAAGAGTAACAAAGACACAAGCTGAATGGGAGTTAACAGAATGGAGTAGGGAGGTGAGCAATGACATCTTAGGTACATGGAAGAAAGAAATAAGGGAGAGACAGTACTGGTCAGGCTGAGCAACGATGGGATGTGGAAAAAGTAGATATACTGAATGATATTTTGTTTCAGTTATTAAAGGATTGGAAAACAGCAGTTGTTGTGCCCCTGCTTAGTGCTGGATTGGAAAGGTAAAACTTAATGATTGTATCTTTAAAATAAGATGGGAGGTAGGAGGGATAGTGATGGAAACAGAAGTGTGTGTGTGTGTGTGTGTGTGTGTGTGTGTGTGTGTGTGTGTGTGTGTGTGTGTGTGTGTGTGTCTGTGTGTGTGTGTGTGTGTGTGTGTGTGTGTGTGTGTGTGTGTGTGTGTGTGTGTGTGTGTGTGTGTGTGTGTGTGTCTGCGTGTGTGTGGTAAGTCTTATGGCAAGAGGCAAATGGTAAAAAGAGATGCAGAACATGTCAAAAGAACAAACAAGGGTCTCCTTGAATGGCCATGGCTTGCAAAGAGGCTGTGTAGGAAGAAGGGGAAGCTGCAAGCAGTGATGTGGGATAGGAGAGTGAACATTGCTGGCATCATAAAAACATGAAACAATGACAAGAGAGCGTGAGACATAGAAGCTCTTGGGTATTGGTTGCAAGGAATGGAAGAGAGAAAAAGAGAAAAGAAGAAAAGAGGAGTTGGGCGTTGACTAGTAACAGATGTAAAGGAGACCATTAAATAATAAGTCAGAGAGGAGGATGAACGTACATCTAGAAATGGAGGAAGGATACATCTAAGGTGAGAAACCTGCTTAAGTATCCCAGCAGTTAAGGTAGGGGAATGGAAGAGAAAGCTGGTGGACTGATATGGTATATTTTGCAGCAGTCACAGCAAAACAGCAATTGAGAGAATAGAGAAAATAATAATTACAATATGGTAGTAGAAAGAGAGCAATACTCATGAGGGATATGAATCTGCCCGGAGAAAACTGAGGGCTCTCAGTTCCAGAGTAAAGAGGAAGTAAGAGTTGATTAAGGTCTTAGACCGTGAGGGGTCAGGAAAGTGGTACTGTACTGTACCTGAAAGGTTAGGATTTTTTATGTGGTCCTAGCTAATGCAGCTGTTGTCATTGTTATCTCAGTTAAGTCACTGTTAGTCAACAATGATTGCACCACTGTGTGATTTACGGAGGAAGGGTAAAAACACTATGACAATGGTGTTGTATTTTAGAAGAGTGAATTATTCTGTTCTGAAGGATGTGGACAAGTAAGAGTTAGGAAACTGGGGGACAAATCACGGGAATGAACACATTATGAGAACTGTTAAGAGATGGAGTCATCAGGGCTATGGACAAATGTGTGAGGAACAGACAAATAGAGAAGGCGGTGCAATGTGCTAAATAAGAATGTGAGGCTAGCAATTAGGATAAAAGGAAAGGCATAGAAGAGGTGGAAAGGAAGTTATGTGGAGGTGGAGGTGGCCTAGTAAAAAATGCTAGCACAATACGTAAGGACCACAATGGTGAAAACTGAAAGGGAATTAGCAGAAAAGATCAGGAGGGGAAACAAGGGTTTTAAGTACATAGTAGAAAGAAAGCAGGGGAATGGACAGATTTGGCAAGCAGAGATACTGAAGGGATACTTTGCTTCAGTCTTCATAAAAGAAAGTGGGAGGTAGGCATGCTGGGAGGGAGGCAGGGCATAATGAAGTGAACAGTGAAAAAAGATGGAAACAGAAGGAGAAGATTCAAAGAGAGAACCATGTGGTCTTAGGGAAAAAAAAACACAAGGGCCCGATGGGTTGCTTCCTAGTATTCTCAAATATCTGGCTAGTGTTGGAAGACCCCATTTAGCCATATAAAACAGATTGCAAACAAGTGCAGAAGCGACAGAGGACTACATGATGACAGGAGTGGTACATTGTACCGGGGGGGGGGGGCAGAAAAATGCAAGGAACTATGGGACTGAAAGCTTAACAACAGTGTCTTGGAAAGTCATGGAGAAAATTCTAAGGGGAAGTCTGGTAGCATTTCAGGAAGACATTAATCCGCAGGACAGTAATCAACTTGGATTCATGACTGCAAGGAGCTGTCACTCAAACCTTATCCAATTTTATGACAGGGTTACAGGTAACCTTGACAGGATGGTTACAGTAAACATAGTCTGCCTCAACTTCTGCCAGAACCTCCACAAGGCCTTTGCCCCAGTTCCACACATGGGATGATTAGGAAAACTGGAGTGGTGGAAGGTAGGTAGGACCAAGACTAAAAAACCAGAAAGCTGCATTTCTGAAACGGAGAACATAGTGTGTTGTGGAGCTAATTTGTAGAATTGCACAATAGTGTAGTGAGTCTACATCAAGTTAAGTACTCTTCAGTATTTTATCTTAGAAATATCTGAGGGAGAAAGAGAACAGGATCATAGTATTTGCTGATGACTATAAGATTGTTGTAGTAGTGAAGGATGGGGTGGGAGAGTGTAGAAAGGGATTTGAAAAGGATGAACAACTGGTCAGAATGAAGGCTGCTATGAATTAGTGTAAACAAATGTAACATCCTGCATGGCCTGGTGAGAAGTATCAGCTATGAGGAATGTAACTAATGGCAACAGAACAGGAAAGTGTTTGGGGATCCTAGTCATACAAGGATTGGGCCACCTGAAACAAAGTGAGAGGGTATTGGTACAGAATGCTAAGGTATAGTCTTAAAGGGAGAGATTTCAGAATTGGCAGTGCTTCTGTCTTGCTCAGTAGTGCAGGGGGATGGAGCTTTGACTGCAACCCAGGTGGTCTCAGTTCAAATGTTTGCCCTGCACTGGAGGAGCCAGGTAGGGGAGTAAAAAGTGAAGAGGCGGGGTCCACTTGCTTCTCCAATCTGCTGTGGAGGGTTGTACTTGGGATCACACTGGGATGGTGAGATTTACATAGTGGAGACTGTGGGGACCACCTCCCATGTTTCAGGGCTAGTGAGTGGGTCTACCTGATAGCAGTGTCACTTGCACATGTGAGGCAATGTCCACTGTGAACAGCCCATTGTACACTTTATTGTTCTGCACAGCTGGGACTGTATGAGGATGAAGGGATGCAAAAACAAGAATATTCTCAAACCACCCATGATGGCTGCCTAAATAATAACCTCTCTCAGGCAGCTCTTGTCCTTAGTGAACAGGGAATGAGTGGATCAACTGTCTGAGGGATCTGATGATCAACAGACAGTGGGTTAAAAAAGCAAGCAAATAAATACATACATACAAGCACACATACATAAATGCATTAAATGTGGTACTGCTTCCACTCTATTGTGTCTTGGTCAAATTGTACTTTGAGTATTGCATGCAGCTCTGGAGGCTGTATATGAAAAAGGACATCAGGCTGCTGGAAGTAATTCAGAGGAAAGCTATCAGAAAGATCAATGAGATGAAAAGAAAATATGAGCAAAGGTTTGAGGAAGGAGAGCTTTTTTCTCCCATGACCAGAAAAGACAGGAAGACAAAATATCGGTATACGAGAGCATGTCATGGAGATATAAAGTGATCATGCCAAAAAAGAAGGATTGGGGGGATCACCTAGGCCTGAAATTGTAGAGACTAATATCTGGATCTCAAAAAGTACTTTTTACAGGGAGGTTTTGGAATCATGGAATAGACTACCAGAGTAAGAAAATCAATGTTGATTCATGTAAGAAGCATGGAACAGGTGGGAATAGGTAACATGAAAGACAGAGAATAGTGGATGTAGACTATCAAGGTATTAAAAGGACAGACTGGATAGAATTATTGCCCACTTCTGATGAGGAGCAAATGTAGCTATAATGCAATCATTCATAATCTATAGAAACATGATACCAAAATTCTTAAACCCTGTTCAGGCAGGATATCAAAACATAATCAACTTAAAAAAAAAAAAAAATTTAGTCTGTCCCTTTAAAGTTGCTACATACATAGGATGTGAAAATGAAGGTCCCACATCTTCTGCTGGATAAAGTTACAATCTATTATTTTGTAGCTCTCACATCATCTCCTGCTGGATAAAGTGGCCCCGGGATTCATGAAGCTCGGCGCAAGGACGGTGTTGGGCTTGCACTGACCATGCAGCGTAGAGATGGCACAGCAGCACCACATGCATATTAATTGAAGGCATGCTGCCGCAACGTCCACGTGCATAGGAAACGTGTGCGAGTGCAGGGTGCATGTCTAAACGCTGCACGGAGGCGTGAACATGGCTGCAGACGCGCAACCTAAAATGCTGACTAGTACAGCCTGCCTCTAATAATAATCACTCCTGTCAGTGTCTGTGGATACTGAAATGTATGCAAAGCATACAAGACAGTTTTGCGAACACCAAAATAAAAAGTAAACACAAAGGCACGTAGCTGAATATTGAGTCCCCGTCCCTCGAACAAATGACATTTAAAACCCTGTGCCCTTATTCCATTGTAGTGTTGATTGTTATAGCAAGTGGAAGCAAAGTGCAGCATGTTAGCGTGCCACTGCCCTTTGGTAAGCCTAGCCCAATGGTTAGGGTTACCACCTGTCCCACTATGTGAGGGACAGTCCCTCTCTGGGCAGTTGTGTCCTTACCAAAAATATTAAAAATGTCAAATGTCCTGCGATTGTAGGACATAATTATGTCCCATATTGTATGTAACAGTTCCATAAAATAGTTATTTATGTATGTAAAATACCCAAATGTTACAAGAAACAGAATAAGCAACTAAACTGCTACAACAATAAGCTTTCATTTAGGCATAACACTAAAGTACTATCCTTTGTACTGACCGTGGGTATGTGTTGGCCTGTAAAATCTGATGTGTGTCCCAAAAATGTCCCACTTTGGTCATTTGAAAAGGTGGCAACCCTACCAATGGTCAGAGCATTCGCTTAATATCTGCCCATTCACGGTCCAAGTCATCCTTGTCTGGACGGCCCAAAGATGAACTGGTATTACCTGGGTCTACCTACCATGTCATGAAAGATAAATATTTGTGTGTACCTATGTGCGTGAAGTACAGCATGTGGAAGATCAAAAATGCTAGGGTCGTCCTCACAACCATATTGGTACCAGAGATATGTAGTGTACGCAATGTGTTCTGTTGTCTGTGCCATGGGCCATCAACCAGAGAAGGGATGGATGATGTGTGTGGAATATGGGGGTGGGAGGTGACGGGTAATGTAATAATTCGCCAAGGGGAGAATGGGTCGGATGCACAATAGGTGAACTGGAGGTGTACGAGTGAGCAGTGGGTGAATCAGAAAGAAAACCAAATAACAAACATTCACATCTGCAATACAACCTGACAGGCCATACTGTAGAACACAATCCCATAAACATATGTACATTAAAATGTGGGATACACATGTACAGAAATGTTACCGGCTCACAACCATATAATGGTCTGGCCTGAAATGAGCCATCCAACCCCAACACACCTGGATACATAATTGAATACCCATCATCCCCTCCACAGCACACCCCCCATTCCTGAATGTCCATCAAAACCACTCGTACTCGGGCTGCTAACTTGGCGCAGCCATATCTGAACATAGTAATCCCTACTCATATCTAGTAGGCAGTCTCACCCTAGGCAGTCTCAGGATTGCACACTATGTATCCCTTGCATGTATAACCCTCCCTCATTTTCGTAAATCCAAAGGAATGAAAGTCATTGGTCCCCAAAATTTTTGGCTATCCCTCATCGGATAAGTATCTGTTCTAAAGATTAGACTTGGTGGCATGACACAATGTCCAGTCCAGTAGACATCTGGACACAAGTTGTATGAGCAGTAGTTGTCCAAAATCCTGCTCAGCTTCCAGCCAGTCCTGCAG
>NC_056741.1:1470573849-1470576349 GCF_019279795.1 Protopterus annectens | reverse complement strand
GACACCCAGACAACCACCACCTCAGAACACAACACCTGCAACACATAGACCTCACAGTCAGAGTGTCAAACAGTCACAGCCCTTAAGGCCAAACACAATGCCAGACACACTAGTCATTGGTGACTCCATAGTCAGACACACTGACATCCCGCTCACCAGACTGAGTAAGGAGAAGGTCACAGTAAGCTGCCTGTCGGGCGCTAGAATCCGCCACATAATGCAAGCACTCAGGTCTCTCAACAGCAGGTACAAATACGACTCAGTCATTGTCCACGCTGGTGTAAGCGACCTGAGGCGTACCTCCTGGACTACATGAAAAGAGACATTGAGGAGCTCTCTGATTATGTAGCCCAGGCAGGTATGACCCTGACCTTGAGCAGTATCCTACCTTCACCAAGAATGATGCCACAATACAGAGATAAGATGATCAGCTTTAACAATTGGCTTAAACTCTGGTGTCATTCAAAGGGGATCCAATGTCTGTCTGCCTGGGATGACATGCTGGACAAGCCACGCTGCTTACAAGGGACGGCTTGCACCTGTCACCCTGGGATTCGGATATTGGCAAAGGCTCTTGCCACCCCATAGTGCCTTTTTAGGCAAGGCTCAAATTCTAAACCTACCACCCTAGAACACAAAAAGGAAAAAAACTAAGGGTAATGCTGCTCAATGCCAGAAGTCTAAATCTCAAAATGCACGCACTCGAGGCCCTTCTCAGTATGGAGAACATCGATGTCTGTGCAGTGACAGAAACCTGGTTAAGGCTCCTGAGAGCACCCCAGCACTATCAGGTTTTACCTCTTATCATGCGTTCCGCCCCAAAATCCGGACAATACCAAGAAAGGAGGGGGTATCCATATTCATCAAGGACACCCACACCTCAAGACTGGTGGCAACGCACGATGCATCGGAGACCATCCAGGTGCAATTAACCATAGGCAAGACTGCTCTGCAAATTGTAGCATGTTACAGGCCACCCTCACAAACTCAGGAACCTCACATGGCCTTCCTGAAAACACTAGAGGGATAAATGTATCACCAAGCACCATCATACTAGGTGACTTCAATTACCCTAATATAGACTGGGAACACTACTCAAGCCCAAACACCTAGCCCAAAAGTTCCTGGAATTCATAAACTCAAATGCCATGGAACAACTAGTCACCATCCCCACAAGAGGAGAAAACATACTTGATCTCATCATCACGAACATGGGAGCACAATGTTCAACACCGAAGTATACCCCTCACTGGTGAGATCAGATCACAAACTAATCTCGCTGGAGGTCCTCATCCCACCCCACCTGAAATAAAAGACCACAGTAAAGAACTTCTCGAAAGCCGACTTCACACTTCTAAAGACTAGTGTGGTCTCCTTTAAGGCCCCGAGCCGCGGAAAACAGTACTCAAGCCGCTGAATCACTTACAAATGCCTTCTACCAGCACCTGCAGGACTGCATGGATAAGGCAATCCCAAGCAAAACAAAGACTCTTTGTACCAAAGGCAAGCGTCCAGTCTGGTGGACCCCAGCCATAAACAAACTCTACAACAAAAGGAGGAAGCTACTACAAGATAGAGCAAAATCCTTAAAAGGTAAGACACCCTTGATCACTATAAGTAAAAACTAAGAGCTCTCATAAAATCATCCAAAGCAAATTTTGAGAGAAAAATAGCTAAAGACTCAAAAGACAATCATAAGGCCTTCTTTAGCTATGTTAGAAACCTGGGAGGAAACTCCCAGATATGCTCAGAACTAGTTCAAAATGATGTGAAGATTACTGATCCTACAGACATTGCCAACATACTGGCTGACAGGTTCAGTGCAAACTTCTCCCAAAAGGAGAGATATCTATACCAAGCGATTGCAGCCCCCCAAACATCTCCAACGCCCAAGTGAGAACTGCTCTCTCCAAAGCAAAAAACACAGCATCCATGGGACCTGATGGTGTCCCCGGCTGTGTGCTCCACGAACTCAACGAGGAATTAAACCCACAGCTAGGACAGCTGTTTAATCATAGTCTTACCTCTGGATACGTACCCAGGGAGTGGCGCACTGCAACTGTGGTCCCACTTCACAAAGGCGGTGCACCGACCCTGGAAATTACCAGCCCATTAGCTTGACAAGCCTTATCTGCAAAGCCATGGAGAGGATCATAATGGACCTCATAAATAAAGACATAGGGAATTTGCAGACTTTGGATCCATCCCAGTTTGGCTTTGTCAAAGGCAGATCATGCCTTCTAAACTTGGTTGGCTTTTTCGAAACAGTCACCAAAGCCATTGATGAGGGAAAGGCAGTCCATACAGCCTACCTCAATCTGGCGAAGGCCTTCGAAACAATACCCCACTCGGGTATCATTGAAAAACTCATCAGCTTAAATGTTAACCCATACATCACAAGATGGGTTGCAAACTGGCTGAGTGACAGAACCCACAGGGTCAGAGTTGCTGGCGCCATGTCAGACTCAAAGCCTGTCACAAGTGGTGTACCACAGGGCTC